>NW_027556402.1:228676005-228728505 GCF_003287225.1 Phascolarctos cinereus | reverse complement strand
TGTGATTTTGGTTCAGTTGCTTAACTCTCTATGTCTCAGTTCCCTTATTTGTAAAATGACAGAATTGGATTATATAACCTTTGAGGCCCCTTGCAGCTCTAAATATGTGATCTTATGAGTCTAAGTATAGCACACAAGATATGTTTAAGAGTATGGATTCTTCTTCATTAAATTATTTTATTTTGGTTATTTGTCTTTTATGTAATGATTATAGATCCATCAGTTAGCATGTATTAAACACCTATGATGTACTAGGTCCTGAGGATACAAACATATAAATGAAACTATCCCTGCCCTTCAGGGGTTTGCGTTCTACTAAGAGAGAGAGTATGTAGGTAAATATGAAAGAAATGCATAATAAATACAAGATAATTTGGGGAAAGAAGGCACTAGCAGTTTAAGGAATCAGGAAAGGCTTGAGGTGAGTCATGAAGAAAAGCAGAGATTCTGAGTGGGCAAAGGTGAGTAAGAAATGCATTCCAGACATTGGACACAGTTATTTATTTTTTTTTTAACAAAGAGTATTTTATGTAAAAGGCAGTTCTCGAGAGCTTCAGTTGTCTATGGCGATGAAGCCTGGGCTTCTTGTCAACGCTACTAAGCAGGCATCTGGTGGTGGCTACTTCAAAGTACAGCAGACGCACTTGAAATCTTGCCTTCTTAAGGAATTCAGCTCATATATTTAAGTTACAGGCTTATGAGCCACTCTAAAATATTGTTATTAGTACCGTTGATAGAAGAAAATGAAGATTCAGACAGGCTCCCATTGTTTTAACTGCTTTAATTCTAAAACTTACTTTTTACCTTTGCTTCTGAGTGCCCTACCCTGGCTTCCCTTTCCATAATTCCCTTATATCCTTCTTTACTGTTTTCCACTCTCCCCCTCTTTCTCTCTTTATTCTCTTTTCCTTCTCTTTTCTCCCCTTTTTATGTTTCTAGTCTCTTACATAGAAAACTGGTATGGGAATATGAAAAAAGTTGGGCTGTATTTAAAGCTCAGGTCCAGTAGTCATGACTTGTGACAATATTCTACTTCTAGCACTATTACAGATGTCAAATAACAACACACTCTTATAAATGTAATTCTATAATGTTTTCTACATTTAGATTATTGTTGTTTTTATTCAGTTGTTTCTGTAGTATCTGACTCTTCTTGACCCCTTTTGGGGTTTTTTTGGCAAAGATACTGGAGTGATTTGCCATTTCCTTCTCCAGCTCATTTTACAGTTAAGGAAACTGAGGCAAACAGTGTTAAGTGACTTGCCCAGGGTCACCTAGCTAGTTAAGTGTCTGAGGCTGCATTTCAATTCGGGTCTTCCTGACTCCGGGTCTGGTGCTCTATCCAATGTGCCACCTAGCTGCCCTATATTTAGCTTTTAGGATTTCTTTTTTTTTTCTTCCAAAATAACTTTGTTTTCTTGGTTTTGAAAAGTAGGTAATATTTCATATATAAAAATGATATTACCGCAGACCATCAATTGGACCTATGTGATAATTTTCTAATAGTAATAGTCTATCCACGTCATCCCCTCATGATCAAATGTATCTCCAATGGATCTGTGATTCTGTCAATGTTAGTATTGTATGCCCTCCAACAATGCAGATCACAAACCATCTATGTCTGCCTACCCTGTGTGACTCTGCTCCATGTTTTCACATCAGTTGTCCATAAGAGATCTACCTGTTGTACCCGTCTTCCTTCCTTTTTCTTGACATCATGAATATGCCATTGGAACATGAAGTTTGTCCATTGGTTACGTAGCTCACTCTGTCCATATACCAGTTATCTTATATTTCAATCATACCCTTTTTGGGTAATTCCTTCACCCAACTTCTTTGTAATTTCATGTTTGTTATATCATGTGTTACTCCTGCTTATGTTGATCCTCTCCATTGCCCTTTGGGTGATCCTTAACTTCAACTCTTTAGAGAATGTAATGTTCCACGACTCTGAATAATATAAGATCACCAAAGAATGTTGGTGTTAAAAAGATGGGTATTTGTTGTAGGGAGAAAGTTGAATCCATTAAAAGAACCTTGAAATTCCCCAAAGCTAGTTCAATTCATTCTTCTTCTGTTCGATTCTGGACCCAACTTATTGTCTAACGGCATTGTATATTTAAGACCCAGGCATTGATGGACAATTTAGATTGCCTTTCAATTGCATATCAAGGTCTGGGGAAGAGAAGTATTCTTTATCCCCTGAGTTGTTCCTATATGGGTAAGTAGGTCAGATCCAGTGGCTTATGGAGGAGGCTCTGTAAGACTCTGGGGATTGATGCAAAAATCATGATGTTACCTGCAAAAAGGACCACCTGGGGAACATCAGCATCTCTAGGGACCCTCTCTTTGACTTGGGCTCTGCCCTGTATCTTCTCTATGAAAGACATGAACACCTCGGCGAGCAGAGCTCTGCACATTTTATTCCTCACCTTTTGGGGTCACTGAATAGCAGAATCTATATTGTTGTGTCTTCCGAAGAATCTTGTATAAATCTGTCATATTCATGGGAGGCATCTCATTGGAGAAGGGGCTTTGAGATGCATTTTATTCTACCCAGTCTCCTGCGTTTTGAAATAGTTATCACTATTCTGATGGGTGACCTTCCCTGCAGGGCCAGTCATTTTATTTATATTTATACATAAAGATTATTTATATTCAAATATATTTATATATCTAAATATATATATGAATATAAAATATATATTTATATTTTAGGCAGCCATCCTTCACTACACTCCTCACTCCCCAAGGCCATCTTCTCAACAGTTGGCTTGCCCCTAGCCAGAGACCATACCTTGGAGGTTTTAACTCTTTTATCTCTGGAGCTTGTATGTGGGGGTCCTTCTATCCTATTCATACCAGTATCTATTCATGGAACAACATCATGGAACAGGATGGTGATTGATCAAAAATATTGAATTTTTTAAGATTATGATAACTTTGGCATGTTGTACTAGTTTGTGATATTCTTGAGGACGGGGACCCTTTTTTATTCCCAGAACCTAGTGTAGTACTGCAATGTGATATTAATTGAATTGAATTGAATACCAAGAGGAAGAGGAAGGAGTACAAGTCCTGGGAAAGACCCTGTATCTGCTCTCTAAGGAGAAGCCATCATAAGATGACTGAACCTTTCCGGTGACTGGGTTTTTCTTTATCTTGGGGTTTTTGTTTATTTTTTTTTTTTGGCCGTTACTATACACGAAATGGATAAAACCACAAAATAGCCACTTAAGTATTTGTCAAATTGAATTGAATTAAATCTCATGATAGTTGAGTAAATATTGAATGAATTTTTATGTACAATAATAAATTAATTTTTAATGTTGAAGGAAGTTGAAATTTTCAAAAATATTTTCACATTTCTTATTAACCATATAAAATTACAAAAGAGGAAGAATTCTATTCTGACAAGTCTTAAACTCTTCAACATGATGTCACAAATTACCTACAACAGAGAGTAATTTTTAGTAAGAAGAAAGATAAGGAATCATCCTATGATCGCTGCCTGACTTTTAGAAGTTCAAAGAATCAACCTTAACATTTATGGTCAGAGCAGATAACATTTCTCTGAAGTTTTGACCTTTTCATTATGGTGGCTGGTGCATGTTGAACTTTTTAAACTGTGGCGTTAAGTTGGGTGCTATCTCAGATCACAATGGGGGCAAAAACACCAAGCCTATTGAATTTAAAGTGATGCATATTCATTCATTCAGCAAATATTTATTAACTGCCTGCTAATTATAAACTCTGTTCAAGACCCATCTCTGGCTACAAAGTATTTGAGTTCCTAAAATTCAGCCCTTTTCCTGGCCATCCGTAGTCCTCAATGTGGCCCTCATGATAGTATGATTTTACGGGGGCTCTTCCAACAGCCGCTCCTCTTTTCCCATACATAAATGGCAGCCAGCAATGGCTAGAAACAAAAGGCGCTCTCCCAGTCCCTGAATACAGTGACATTCATTCCGAGAGAAGCAGGGGCAGCTTTTTGAAAGCCGACTTCTTCAGCCTAACAATAACACACAATGAGTTATTGACTTGTTTATATATGGAATTCTTTTCAGTAACTAACTTTGACTCCCACAGTCTGGACAAATGATTGATTTCGTTGTTAGAAAAAGAGAAGGCTCTCTCACTCAACTCTGTAGTGCAAACTACTTTTCCCCATTTGTTCCCGCACTGAATAGGACCTTATTAAAATGCACTTTCCAAAAAATACCTGCAGCTGGCCTTTATAACCATGTTTTGTATATATAAATAAGTAATTTGTCCCAGTCTTTTGTATATTAACAGACCATTGGAGAATCTTGTCAATATATATGAAGGCTGATTGTCATGTTGCTTATGTTAAACTGTATTGCTTATATTGATCTACATGTAAAACACAAATCACATAATTTACTAAGAGTTCAACAGTGATTGGCTCAAACTATTTACTATATATGTGTATACACATACATATGTATATATATATATATATGGATATGGATATACATGTGAAGTTTCCTGCACCATGTTGGTATATATAAATCAGGTATCATGTTGGTATTTTTGAACAATGCATAAAATGATATATTTCATATTTGAAGCATTTGGTTTTTATCATTGATGTAGCTAAAGAAATGCAAATATAGAAACACAAATATAGAATAGAAAAAGTAAAATCTCAAGTGAGTTAATACACTTAGAAAAACCCTGACACATCTTGGCTGTAATTATGTGACACAAAGATAACTGAAATCCCTAGTTTGCCCAAATTAACGCACTTTTCCTGTGGGTGTTGGCATTAGTATTAAGTCTTGACTAAACACTCAGTGCTCATTTTTTTCTTTCATGCAGGTTCTACCTAGCTCAGTCTCACTTCCGCAGTTCTTTCCACCATCACTTTAAAATCTTTTTTTTTTTTAGTTAAAGAAGTCTACGAATTTACTTTTTTTTTAAAGGATAAAATGTGAATGACATGAAGAATATAGGGTTGGATGGCTCTCTGACTTTATTCCTCCATGACACAGCTAAAAGACATATTCTATTATCTCTTCCCTAGAGTGACCATGGCATAGCTTTCTGGTGGCTATAAGATGAATGTCAAATTTTAGTCACAAGTGGCCCCATATGTTATATCACTGATCTTAGGTTTTTATTATTCTGTGTCCCAAGGATTAGAAGAGGGTATGGATCCCTATAATCCTCAGGGTCATGTTTTTATTCCAAATATGTGTGACTTGGCAGTAACAGCTTGTAGTAACACCTGTACTAAAACTTGGTGCCTTAAAATCTTTACTTCACTCTTCCAAAAAAAAAGCCCATTTAAAAAAAACATAACTTATTCCCATTTGATCTGGAGGCATAATTATTTCTCTCTCCTTTGCTTATATACACCTCTTCTCTTAATGTATTTTGGTTTAGTTTTTTTTTTTTTACATAACATAATTTTTTAAAAAATTTCTTCTTCCATCCTTGGCCAGTTTTGATTACTTCTATTTTTTGCTGTAATTCCTCCTTCCTTGTACCTACCATTTCCTTTTATTGATTTTTGTCTTTGTGCTTTCCCTCTTTTTATTTACCCTGTTTCCTAGTTTGCTTTGGTTTCTCCATTTTGTCTCTTTTGTTTCATTTATATCCAATTTTGTTATAAAGGAATTTGGATTGTTGGAAGAAAATATATTTACTCACCTTTCAGCTTAACCATGACCTACTTATGTTTTGACTTAAGGAATTTTTGAATTTCAGCTGCAGGGAAATTGCAAATTGACCCTTCACATTTATTTCCCTATGTTTTGACTTAGAATCTTTGACTTTTTAAGTTAGAAGTGACCTTAGAGCTCATTCAATCCAACCCTTTAATTTTGTAAGTGAGGACACTTAAGATTGGAGTAAGGAAATGAGTTACCCAAGGTCACACAGTTGACTAGTTGCAGAGCTGGGACTAATAGCAATAATAGCTATTTACATAGTGCCTCCACATTTTCAAAGCTCTGTACATGCAATCTGATTTGATCTTTACAACAATGCTGGGAGGTGAGATGCTATTGTTTCCCCCATTTTACAGATGGGGAGATTGAGACAGAAAGGATAAGTGACTTACATAGGAACACATGGGAAGTAAGTATATGAAGCAGAATTTGAACTTGGGTCTTCATGACTCCAAGTCCAGTGCCCTTATTCACTGGGCCACCTAGCTGCTCAGGTCTCTGATTCATGGTCCAATTCTCTTGCCAATACACCAGGATCTTCAATGTGATCATGTTGTCTAACCTTCTGAAAGGGCAAAATATGCATGATTGGTGATTTGGGAGTAGAGCGGATGATGAAGCTGAAAGGGCAGAATTTGATAATGCAAAATTTACCAGTCATTTCTTTTAAAAAAAAATTGGTGAGTACTGCCCCTTTTGAAAATGGAATTGATCTCCAGATATTCAATCCTAAGAAAACAATTTTACAGAATGGATGAGAGGGGCAAACTGGGAGGCTCTTGTTTCATCTCAAACAATAGGATGCCCTGGGCTTAAGTGACAGGAGAATGGATCCCTAAAGGGAAAAATGGCATGCCAGTTGTTATCCTATCTGCATACTGGAAGCAGATGCTATTAACACTGCAGAATATTAATTCCTTAAAGTGAAAATATACTCTCTTAATTTGACTTTTTGTTTTCGACCATTTTCGTTTTGCTTGTGCTTAATTTTGTTGTAATATGTCTGTGTTGGAATGCTGCATCTTATATCTCTGTTCCCAGAAATTTAGAGTATTTGCACACACACATATTTGTAATTCTTCAAGCGTGCCACATATTTGCTCTTTACATAGGCCTCTCAGCACATGTACATGTATGTACTCTGTACACTGGTTGATTAAGTCTAACTTGCCTTCCTCTTGCCTGTCATCCAGGCATACGAATATGGCGAAAGGCATCCTCCAAACTTGGTCTTGCTGGTATGTTTTGGGCTTTGCCTGCTTTGAACGAGAAGTATTAGCCTGGAGGTGGTTTTTCCTGTGGGGCTTTCAGAGGTAAGGAAGAATTCCTCACCTTTTCAAGCGCTATTTGGCAGCAGGTTCTGAATGGTCGTTCAGTGGGAGATCTTATTAGGACTTGACTTGCCTGCTGGGGCACTAAAGCATTTCACAGCTCAGATATTTTCAAAATCGAGTTCTATCTACTCATTCTGGATGTTTTTGAGCTGAAAAGTTGATTCTTTTTAAGAATGAATGAAAAGAGTGATGATTTACAACATCCCCTGATCACAATGATTTTCTTATAATGCTGGTGTTTGTTCTTAAGTAACCTGAAGAAGTCGGTTGGGAACAGGAATGTTGTGCCACAGTTTAGGTACATACATTTCCTCATGTGGAAAGTGTATTGGACTCTTTTACCTTTTATTTTAATAAATCCTTCATTTTTCACAGTGTATATTTTTAATAATTATAATATCTTTCAAGTCACCATTAATTAAGAGCATGGTATAAATAATAGGTATTAATAGCTCAAATTTATATAGAATTTTGATGTTTAAAAAATGCTTTCCTTTTCATCATCCTAGTGAGAGGTGGCATAAGCTCTGTTACTCCCATTTGACAGAGAAGAATACTGAAATTCAGAGTGATTAAGTGACTTGCTGAGGGTCTCATGACTTTTAAGCATCTGTGCCTACATTCAAACCTGCGCCTCTGGACTCGATTTTTCTACTCCACTCTGCCACCATAGATATTTCTCCCATGATATTTTGCAACCTTCTCATTTAAAATGGATATAGCAACAGTGAATTCAAAAGTTTAATTACATTTCTCTTAAGTGTATGCATGACCCAATAAATGCCATCTATACTTAGAATGAAAAGATTGTGTTCTTAGAATACATTTCCCTATTAGACATATATGGATCCTTATTAAAAGAGGGCAGGTGTTATAGGAATAAGCCAATCCGAAAGCCACATACTTGACTAGGCATAAAATTAATAATGTTTACTTTTTCCTTAATAATATTATCATTGGCTTCTCACTTTTGTTGTGGTTGAAGTCATTTTTCAGTCATGTCTGACTCTCTGTGATCCTGTATGGGGATTTCTTAGCAGAGATACTACAGTGGTTTGCCATTTCCTTCTCTAGCTCATTTTACAGATAAGAAAACTGAGGCAAACAGGGTTAAGTGACTGGCCAAGGGTCACACAGCTAGTAAATATCTGAGGCCAAATTTGAACTCAGGAAGATGAGTCTTCTTGATTTCAGGCCCAACCCTCTATCCAATGTGCCACTTAATTGCCCTTCCCTTTTATCTTCCATTAAACCAATGTCTTACTTGTTTGGGAATGGATATCTGTTCTAAAATGGGGAAATGTCTCCATTTTAAGATTCACTCCACTGAATCATGGAATCAAATATTGGAATAATAGGACTAGAAGGACCCTGAGACATGATCTAGCCCAGCCCCCTCATTTTATAGTTGAGGAAACAGATGCCTAAAGAAATTAAGTGATTTGACCATGATTTGACCACAAAGTGAATTGACCACAATCACACAACATATTTCAGATCTGGGATTTGAAGTCAGGTCTCCTGGCTCCAAGTCTAGTAGTTTTGTTCTACGAGAGCGAGCTGTCCTTGAATTTAGAGATGTATCAATTCAGAATAGATATGAAATGTCACAATCAGATCATACTAGAATATTTGGGTTACCATTTGTAAGCCCCTTCCTCTGTATTTTGTAAGTAATGCACAAATAATACGTAAATAATAATGTAAATTTTGTACCTAAATGTAAATATTAACTATCTCTGAAACTTTGAATAAATTGCATTTTTCATTTTTTTATATGTAAAAATTAAGAAGCTATTTTTGGGGCAGCTAGGTGGTGTGGTGAATAGAGAACCAGCCCTGGAATCAGGAGGACCTGAATTCAAATCTGGCCCTGACACTTGACACTTACTAGCTGTGTGACCCTGGGAAAGTCACTTAACCCCAATTGCCTTGCCCCACCCCCTAAAAAAGATGCTGTTGGTGGGGTACAGATAGCCCTTTCTTAAATTATATCAATTTCATTTTAGCAAAATGGTTCTTTAAAAACACATCTCTGCAGTGGTGGAGCTATGAATTCTAATAAAGCCAAATCATCACAGAGAAATTTAATTTCAAATATTTGACTGTTTAAAAGATTTTCTGGAGCTGATGCTTTACTCATTTACTTTAAATAAAATTCATCCATTTTCAAGTAAGTGCTGAAAAAAAACCTGTTAAGAGCTACAGAAATATGAACAATTTCTATTGATGTTAATATTTTCTTTAAAGATCTGTTTTATGGGTTGTAAGGCCAAAAAGTTCATCCCTAAGGAGCCAACCTGCTGGTGGTAAACTTTTCCATTCTAAAACTGGTCCTTGGATAGAAGACGTAGGAAGTCCTTCGTATAGATTGTACTTGAAGCTTTCCTAGCATGGGTAGAGCCTGCTATTACTTTCCTGGCTTTCAAGAACTTAGGATCCGTATTATGTAATGGCCTTAACTACAAGCCATGAGAGCCTCTTACAACTTTTTTTCTTTCTTTTAAAAACATATTTTTCTAAGTGTACTTCTTAGATGGTCAGAAGGAAAAAAATTACAGATACAACTATTCTCTTATGAACAATGGAGCAACTACCCAAAATGAAAGATGAAATAAGGGATTTCCTTTGTAAAATCTGTTATAAATCAATATACATATCTTTCCTCTCCATCAGCCTCCACATTTTGGGGGAAGACATTACTTTGGGTCCATTATTTTCTATATTCTATAATCAGATATGAAACAAATTTTACAGATACAAACTATTTGAACATTCTTCAAGCACTAGCTAAAGTAAATTATATTATAGTTTTCCAGAATATATTTTTGAGTCTTTTATCTCCAAGTTCTGGAGATTAATAGATTATATCATATAATATGAAGATAAGAATCATGCACAATGAAGCTGTATGGAAAAGTTGGAAATAACATGTATTTGAACTTTGGTGCATACTAAGTTTTATTTTCTTTCTGATTTTATAAGAATTTTTTAGGAAAAATGTTAACAAAGTTTTTTTTTCTTCTCAGGGAAAAACTATAGTTTATAAATGTCAAGACATAGGGAGCTAATCATAAGATCTTGCAGGAAATATTGTAATGAAGACCTATTAAATCAAGACTTCTTCTTACAAAGGCTCATGCTGTGAAGTTGACAGCATATTCCATAAATGAAATAATAATGCAAAATTGGTGTTAGATAAAAGTGGAACATGATTTTCATGTAGATTCCTGGAATGCAAAAAATGTTAATCTTTCAAGAGAAAAAAGCACATGAATTTGCTAATTTTAGAGCAGTGGTGTCAGTAAACTAAAATCTGCAATAAACTATTTCAAGCTTAAGCTATAGTGCATATGTTTTAACATTTCTTATATAATAAGATTTGACATGTATAGTAAATAGCCTAATTTAGGTGTTGGTTACTTTCTGACTATTTAAAAAAATCTCTTCATTATTCACTGTCTAATTTATTTTTTCGATTTTCAACCCCTATGCCACAAAGTATTTGTAACAGTTCTTTTTGTTGTGGCAAAGAACTGGAAAACTAAGGGGGGTATCCATCAATTGGGGAATGGCCGAATCAATGGTCATATATGAATGTAGTGGGATATTATTTTGCTATAAGAAAGAATGAAATGGATAATTTCAGAGAAACCTGGGAAGACCTGTATGAACTGATGGAGGAAAGTGAGCAGAATCAGAACAATTTATACAACAATGTGGTTCATTTTGGGGCCTGTTTCCATGTACACACTCTTGCTAGTTTACAGTGATAGATTCTGAGACCCATAGTAGAAATTTCAATCACATTGGGGACAGTAAATTATATTTGGATTTAAAGACTGTATTCCAACTGTTGATTATTCATAATCTCAGGAGATATTATTCTAGTCACACCACATTTTCCCCTTGAATCACAACCCTGTACATAGCTCATGCTAAGCGCTAAATAAATGTTTGTTAAATTTAAATTTGTCTTTGTTTAATAATGATTGTAATTAAATTAGAACATTGTAACCTTCAGTTTTTGAAGTATATCCTCATGTGACAATAATAGTAATAAATTATGTAGATGTAAATTATGCTTCTGGCTAATCCAGTGAAGTCACAATGAATTGAAAGCATTAATAAGTTATAATATTGGGTGGTTATCCCAAGATTTTAAAGGGCTCATTTCTACTGTGAAGAATGTTCAGTCAGATCATTTGTGTTTCATTATATTTAACAGTAAGTTTAAAAGTGAAAAATTAATCACATTCTAAAAAGTGAAATTTTAAACTTTAAAAATGCAAGTCACCCTAGATTAATTAGAGTAATTAGAGATTGGTGCTTATCATAGTAATATTAATCATTGTAAATTAATACAAATGAAAGATGAAAAACCATTTTACTACAGAAATTGAATTATAATTCCACATTCACTGTTTTGCCCTTTTGAAATTTTATATCTTACTCTGTGTTGAACCCCGCCCTTTACAAATCTGAGCATATTCTATTTTAATACCAAAATATCTCTAAAACTTAGAGTTTCCGCAGAATCAAAAATTTGAGTGTGCACAAGTACATATATATGTATTGTTCAGTTGTTTCAGTCATGTCTGACTCTTTGTGACCCCATTGGGAGGTACTGGAGTGGTTTGCCATTTCCTTTTCCAGCCCATTTTAAAGATAAGGAAACTGAGGCAAATAGGGTGAACTGACTTGCCCAGAGTCACATAGCAGGTTAAGTGTCTGAGGCCAAATTTGAACTCAAAGATGAGTCTTCTTGAATCCAGGCCTGGTACTGTATCCACTGCACCACCTAGTGGCTCATATATATGTACACATACACACATGCACTTGCTCTTACGTATTCTGGGATATATATGTCTATATATATGCCATATTTACTCTTAGAATATTGACACATTATATAGGGAAAGTGGTGTATTCTGTAAATTTGAGAGTGCATTCATCAAATCTGCTCATGACTCTCTCTGTGCTTTGTCCAGGTTGAACCTTTCACAGTAGATCTCAGGGCCTCAGACCTGTACGTCTCACACATGAGCTGGGACACTGACTTGCTTATGTGCTTAGCGTGATCAGCTCTTCCCGTTCAGGTGCTGTTGCCCAGACTAGTCTGCATGACTGAAGGGATCCAGAAGCAGTCCTAGGATCTGCCATATACTTTTCAGACCACTTCTGTGAAGAATAAGATTGATTACCTCATTCTGTTCTCATGACCTCTTAGGGTAGTTGGGAAACTAGCAAAGGACATTACAAAAGAAAGTAATGAGACTGATGTCTTCATGCATACACTAGAGCTTTCAAGTCAACAAACGTTTACGAAGGTGTCACGAACCAGGGTAAGCACTAGAAGACCTTATGTGTCTTATTGACATTGTCCCTTTCTTTCCAAATTTAAGATTCTCCACAGTTACTCCGGTGGTAATATCATTGCTCAGAACATTTCTTAATCTCTTCTTTCACACGGACCTCAAGAGGCACATGTGGAAATGTTTTTAATTCTATACAGAGCGATCCAAAAGTCTTAATGCAGTTTTAAGCTTTTATAGTTCAGTCAAGCTTATTTAAGCTATTACAGCTAAAGACTGCACTAAGACTTTTGGAACACTCAGTATTCATTACATGTTTTTGACCAAAAATGGTAAGATCTGATTTGATTACCTACCACTAGAGGCAGGGCTCTGAATGATGTTTAGCCAAAAAAAAAAAATAATTCCTACTTGAAGGAACAAAAAAGACATGCCATCATTTAAGACATTCAAAGGAATACGCCAAATGTTTTAAGAGAACTTACAAAAGAGGAGATAAAAAATTCTCTGAGAAGTAACAACATCTCTTGAATAAGTGTGTAGTCTCCTTTGAAAGGAAAGACACTCTGGATATGTAAGTTCTGGTACATTTGTTTAAAAATTATTTATAATATATGTAAAGACATGTAAAACTGAGAAAAATGTAAAAGAAAAATGAGAGTGAAGGTGTTTTAGCCCTTCTCTGGCTTCAAATCTCTAAAAAAAGCCTCTGTAGCAGATTCCCCTGGTTATAATTGAATTCGAAGTCAAGAAATTTGGATTTTGGAAGCATATCAATTTATGATCTTTACTGTGTCATGCAATACTGACACAATGCACAAAAACAACCCCACATGTTTACATGAGGTGTTAACTCATGTAAGCATGTACAATCTCATTAAGCATGTTCTGTTCAATGTCAAAAGAGAAGAGGAATTCTTGGACAGTGGTACACATTTTCCAAATACTCCTATTTGCAGGTGTCATGATGATAACTACATGACTCAGAATGTGATTATCAGTGTTATCTTCTTTATCATTAAAAAGATACAGACCTGACCAACCATATATGAAAACAAAGTGGATGACAAATGCTAATTGTCTTGATTATCAGCACGTGTATCATAGGTAAGTACTGCAGATGAACAGTGCATTGAGTCCAAAACTGCAAAGGTGAAAAAGAATAGGCTAAATTACATTTGGGAAATTGCACAGTACTTTTGGCAATCCCAATCACACTTGCTATGAAATACCATATTTTTAACATAAATAATTTACTGGTAATTCTATATGGCTACAAACCTTGGGGTGCTGTAATGTCACAAAAATTAAAATTTCAGGTTATCTGTGTGTTGCAATGCTTGATAGCAGTTACAGCACATTACCAATAATGGCTCAAGATGTTATAAAATTTGAAAGGCATAAAGGATCATGTATGACTAGAAAAGGAATTGGATCAGTCTCATAAGAATGATTAATAGTAAACAGTCTATGTCTTGCATTGGTATCCATGAAATGTTAAAGACTGAGCACAGGGATTATGATTTGCATTGGTGGAAGTGATACATAGAAGATGTAACAATGATATTAATGTATGAAAGTATCCATTGCTATGATTAGGAAAGTAAAGTTCCCAATTTCTCCTTAAGAAAATCAGGAATAATAACACACACCTCTCTGCTTCATGGATAGGACTGCTCTGAGAATAAAAGAGATGCCATGAGAAAGGACTTTTAGTTTTTTGGAAAAGTCTTATGAAAATCTAAGGTGTAATTTATTAGTAATAATAATAAATGCATATTTGACTTATTATGATCTATTTGAGGTGTATAGCTACTCTTTCCCGTCCCATTTCTACCAAGGCTGCTTGTCATCATATAGTCATTATCTTTATCCTGAATTTCTCCTTTTCCTTGCTCTATCTAATTTTGTCAAGGATTTTTTTATCTCTATGAATGGGAATTATAGGCTATTTGATGAGGCTAACTGACCCTCATATGGGCAGGAAAATGCTCTTGATAGGTAGATAGAGGGTCATCCACCTACTTTGTGCAGCTCAGTTATGAAGTAGGTCCAGGAAGCTCAGAATGTGACAGGAACAGTAAGGAATAATCTTCCATAGCAGTGAGAGAAGCAAGTTATAGTTGGTTGGTGAATTGGAAGTGGGCTGCTGCAATTGCAATCATGTCCTGTCATCTGGACAAATGGTTCCTCCAACAGGGAAGAGTTGTGATTGCTTTGAAATTGTGTTACGGACTGAGAAGTTCTGGCAACTCTTGAGCCATTCTTTCATCATGACAAACTCAGATTCGCTCTTACTTACCTAAGAAACTTAAATCTCTTAGAGTGTAAAGGACAGACTAGTGAAGCACATTTCCACTTTATTCCTCTCCATCCCGTCTGTATTTTTATTAATAGCAAAGCTTCCTTTACTCTCCATCTAGAGGGTGAGGTCTGATTTGGGGAACACATTTAAGTGTGCCGCTTCTCTCTTCTGCCTTTTGTGCTGATTTCAGCTGACAACGTGAGCACAGTGTGCCTCCAAGGCTTCCCTGCTAATGTGGGTGGACTCTGGTCTATCCAGCCTTCATGCTGATGGCTGAATTGATCCCTGGAAGAAACAGAAGATGCAGAAAAGATATATTAGTGATACTGGGAATGTTTCTGGACTTTTTTTTTTATCCTGGAAAATAGGAGATTATTATGCATCTGGCTTTGTTCCCTTACTAAGTCTCTCAGGGAATTCAATGTATTTATAAGCACATGCCATAAAATAAGAGACTCCGATAGCCTGTGTCCCACAGAAGCATTGCCCTATTGTTTTCTAGAAGGAGAAACAGGAGACTTCCCCATTGCAATGCCCATTTTCTGCAGTCTTCTCCTCCTTGGTCATAGACCCTCCCCAAGTCTGTACATGTGTCACTTCCGAGCTGAGTTTTCCTGGAGAATGAAGAGTATAATGTGTAGTCTTTCTGCTGCACAATGAGATTGTCCATTTTTTCAACTTATGCATACGTAAGCCTTCTTTTGTGAATAGGGCTGATAGGGTCAGATAATGTTTAAAGGGAAAGTCTTTATGTCTCTCAGGCCTGCATGTTTCCACATGGATGCTTCTACACACACATAGATTGAATTATGAACAGACCTATTAATGCTGGGATCACAAGAGGTCAAGTTTTGTCTTCTTTTACTCCTATTCACATTGCTTTTGTAAAGAAAAAAAAGGATTTGCAGGGGAAAAAAGATGCACGATGAAGAATTTTACAGGTCTTTTTTCCCCCCTTTTAGCAACATCTGTGAGTTGAAAAAAATCTTATTATGTAAAACAGTTCAAGAATATTGTGTTACCAGATTTTAATACATCTGAGTCAGATCATATGTAGGGTTATCTTCAAAGATCAAATGTTATCTAAAGAATTAAAGGTGAAACACAGTCCTTGGTGGGAAAAGCCTTGTTCTAACATACAGTAACTTACCATGTAAATAAAATTGAGTTGAAATATCACCATAACATTATTGGTAATCTTGGAAGACATTTTCCTGCCACAATTATTGAGATATCTGAATATCTTCTAATTTGAATGAGTGATTATGGGGATACCTTAGTTTTCACCAGCCTTAAGAAGTTAAGAAGTTGGACCATGATCTTTGGAAAAAGGAAAGCAAGACTTATTATGGAAGCGAAATAAGTTGATTCAAAGTGAACTTTTCACCATTTTGACCAATAACATTGCAGTGTGCAAATGTCCCCATTGCTTGCCTGACTGGTTGACCTCTGATGTCATACCAGATCAGCCATCCATGAGAGGGCCAGACCCTGTGACAGTAATCTGCCAATGCAAAAGATGTCTTAAAATATAGTTCTGGCATCCCCCTCCTCTCTTTTGAGCCCCCCTCTTTTGAGAGTGATGTTTTTGTAGTGCTAATGTACCACACTCTGAGGAGCATTAATAGTGTTTAATCACATACACAACAAAATGTGATAGACTTAAAATATTTTATGTCCTTAAAATATGTGAAACTGGAAATTGGATTAGAAGGAAGCTGGTGTGATTTAGTCATTGGAACAACATTACTTATTGTCTTTGCTTTTGCTCCTTTCTCTGATCTATCTTTGTTATGTGACTGTGGGCAAAAGTCACCTGTTTCTGCACCTGTGAAGTGTGTCTCGACAACTTATTGCCCTTCATATTTAAGGTTGACACTGTTGGATGGGGGTGTCATCCATCTGTGCAGTTGTGACTGAAAAGACTGATTTGTAATCAGTAGTTCTTTTTCCATCCCATACACATCAGGATGGTGCTTTGGATAAGAGGATAGAACCAGAGGTTGTAGAATTTAAATCAAATATTTTTTTTGGATCCATGAGAAGTGAGGATGGTGGGGATGAGGCAGTGATGTTTCAACTGTGAAGACAGTACATTCATTCCATTAATATATTTAGTTGTCAGAAACTTTTTTTTAATGGAGGCAAATAATATTAAAGGGAAAGGGAGGCATTCCTGGATATCATAAAAAGAATGTTATATCACATGTTGTTGGCAGAAATAAATTCTTTTCTCTCTCATTTTCTCATCCTTTTGCTTCCCTTTCTTCTGTCCCCCTTCTTTCTCTTATCTAACCTACCTTTCCTTTCACTTCCCTCTTTCTGTTATTTCTTCCTTCCCTCACTTTTCCCCCTTTTTATCTTCCATTTCCCTCCACCCTAATTTCTTATTCCTTTATTTATATCCTCTCTTATCCATTTTCCCCCATTGCTATCAGCTCAGTTTTATTCTGATTGGTTTATATTCCATCCTCTTATCTCCTCTTTGTGTGCTACCACTTCTCTAGGATTAATTTTCTGCTCCCATGTTTTCTCTTCACCTCCACCTTTAGACTGTAAACTCTTTGAGAACAGAGTTCCCCAGGCTTAGAACAATGCCTAGAATATTGGAAGTGCTTTGTAAACACTTGTTGACTGACTGACATTCTGCCCACTCTGGTTTAGTGGATAGGGACCTGATTTCAAAGTCACGCCTCTGACACATACTATGTGACCCTAGGCAATGCCTCAGACACTTCTCTAAAATGATAGACTGCAGAACATGAGTCATTTTGCATCGGTTGAGTTTCTTCACCAAGGATCTGCCATGCAGGGTAAATCACAGGGCTAGTCCAAAAGTTTTAAAAGGTGCTGAATAAGTGGTATAAGAAGTAAGCAAGAACTGTCTATGTAAGTTCAGAAGAGAAAGGACCAATTGTAGGCCAGAGGGATTGAGGAACTCTTGAAAGAGCATGTGGAACTCAAGTCTGCCGCTGAGAACTCACTATGATCTAGGTAGCTAAAGAGGAAGGGGTTGGGAAAGCCATTTTAGTCAGGGGGAGGTAGCATGGTGCAATAAAAAGAGACCTGGAGACACAGTTTACCTAGTTTCAGATTTTCCACTAACTAGCTGTATAATCATGGGTAAGTGGCTTCACCTCTCTGGGCTTTAGTTACTATATGTATAAAATTAAGATGATAAGATGGGTGCCATCTTCCCCTAGGCTATTGTAAGAATCTAATGCAATAATGTGCAAAAACCATTTTGCACATGACAGTTATTATTATTATTGTGAACAAATAGTGTTGGGAAGCAATATTGGAGTCAGATTGTGAGGTTTTTAATGTCTAAGGACTGCAAATTCCTGGATAGCAGAAACCTTGTCTCATTTATTTTTTCATCTTTCTTTGAATTTAGGATTCTGTACTTTGGAGGCATGTAGCTGTTCTCTGTGTAAATGTCAAACTAGAGAATTTGGAATTTTTACTACAGTAATGGAGAGCCATTACAGCATATGAATCACATGATAAAAATGGTTTTTTACTCAGATCAACCTGGTAGAGAATGTAGGTTAGATTATGGAGGAATGACATTGGAGGCAAAAATACTCAAATGTGGTAGGAGATGCTTTCATTTCTGCAGGTGTGAGGTGATGAGGATTCAGATTAGACTGATATTTGTGGAAATGGAGGAAAGAAAACAGCACCAGCAGGACTTGGTGCCTTATAGCTTAGGCAAGAACAAATGAAGTAATTAATGTGGTATGTACAAATAGATTTTTCTGATTAGTGAAAGTAAGTGCAAAAATTCATCATTTGCTATCAGATTGGCAACTAGGTGATAGACATCTTTGTTATAGTGAGCCATGGAACCTCAAAGCTTTTTTTTTTTTTAAAAGAAAAGAATGAAAAAGGAGAGATATTTATAAGGGATAAGATAGTTCATGAATGGATGCTGAATATCCAAATATTTGGATGGATCAGCACTCTTCATAACTTTAGTTTAACCTGAAGAGTTTGATTTCCATTGCTTTTCCAATGCTCTGAACTTTTCTGCCAATTTTTATGTTATTGTCCATGCTTCTAGAGTGATTGGAATATTGTTTTACTTGAATATCGCTTTCAAGAATTCACGAATTCACTAATATTGATACTCTCTCAAGTGATGCAGACCATGACCCCTTTAGGTATTAGTAAATAATCTTGTAGGGTTTCTATAACTGGAAAAAAACCCCAACTATTGGTCAGCCTTGTGGTTGATGGCTCTGAATGTAGAAGTATTCTGGCCATTTCTGATAAGCACACAATTCACCCATGAGTCCATACTCGAAGCTTTTCCAGCTTGGTAGTAGCTGCTAGTGCATGTACTTTGCTGATGGAATCTTTGCAAGTCTGGGGTCACCTACATGTCATGATGATGCACCAGAGAAGGACTTTAGTGGATGGTTAATTTATACTTGATAAATGATCAAAGAAGGATAAAGACTTGAAAATCTGTAAAACTTAAAGTTTTAAAAACATTCATTAAATTCTACTAAAAAAATTCTAGGTGTATCTTATTAATAATCCATAAATGGTGTGAATCTTAGGTTGCTAGATATGTAACAATTATAGGTTATGAAAATTCTGCCAAGTCTAATCTCTTCTTTCAAAATCACATCATCTGTTGTAATGCCATTTTGACAGCAATACAAATGAGAATATCATCAGTACTATAGTATTTATCTTTTAAGCTTTTCATGGCTTTGTTGGGAATGTAGGTGATGAATTATTTGACCATGGCAAACTGTGAAAACTCCTAACTAAATCAAAGAAATGAAGAAATGAAAGAAGACAAATTAAAAGAAGGGAAGGAAGGAAGGAAGGAAGAAAAGAAAGGAGGGAGGCAAGGGGAAGGAAGGGAGAAAAAAACCCATAGCTTAAATTTTTTCTTCTTTCCTATTCCCAGTCGTCCCACAAATTTGAATTTGCATGAAAGGTCACCATTAATTACTTGAATGTCTGAATGATAGAATTTTAAAACAAAAAATGGGAAATTTCAGCATGATGTAATGGAAAAGGCACTGAATAGGAGTCCAGAGACTTGAGTTCAAGTTCTAACTGAAGTTAATTCAGCATTGCCTTAAATAAGTTACTTTCTTTCTCTGAGCTTTAATTTGCTCATCTATAAATCGGGAATATTTGCAATGTTTACCTCATGATGTTCAATTCAATTCAATCCAACAAATGTTTATTAAGCTATCTACTACTATGTTCAAGGCACTGTTGAAAAGCGCTCAGCATATTTCAAAGGAGTATGTAAGAGAGACCTCTATCATTATTATTATTATTTTTATTATTATATGTCATATTACGGGCAGCTAGGTGGTGTAGTGAATAGAGCAGTGGGCCAGGAGTCATGAAGACCTGGGTTTACATTTGGCCTTAGATACTTACTAACTGTGTGACCCTGAGCAAGTTACTTAACCCGTTTGCCTCAGTTTCCTCATCTATAAAATGATCTGGAGGATCTGAAGGAAATGGCAAACCACTCTAGTATCTTTGCCAAGAAAACCCCAAAAGGGGTCACAAAGGGTTAGACATGGCTGAGATGACTGAATAACCACAACAAATAATATGTCATGACTAATACTACTTTTATTTTCAAGTATTTATATTATCATGAACTCTGTTAAGAAAAAGGTAATTAAGTGCAGTTCTTTTGGGAACCGGCCTTAATGAATAAGTAAGATTATTTGCAACTGGAATATCAGTTGTTGGTATGTAACTGGTCTTTATAAAGGCTTCAAAATATTTTCTTTTCTTAAGCAGTTTCACCATTTCTCTCTGGGATCCTTTTAATGTTCATTTTCTTAAGTCCTTTTCTCCTTAATATGCAGAAGTAATATCAATCTAATTATGAACAACAAATTCCCAAAGTGTAAATTAATGAAATGCTACTCTACATATAATTTATTTATAAACATACAGTCCCATGCTTGACTTGAACATAGATCTCCAACCAAAGTCTGGTAAGGATTGAAGTCTTATTTTTCCTTAAGCGCAGTACTCAAAAACTTAATAGCTGTGACATCAACAATTACTTCTTGCTAACAAGGCTTGTAATTTAACCCCTTCAGATGAACAGGCTGATTGATGAATTACAGACAGCCATCCAAAGCTACAAAGGTCATTTCTCTAAACTTGCCCTGCAATTATAGGCTGAGCAAGAGCAGTGTTCTTCCATCTACCCAACACGTTAAACGCAATAGCCTTCCACAAGGCCGGCAACTAAAGGTGGGCATCATTCTGTGATTCTCCTATTTGGCCATGTGGAGATATAACAATACTTTAGTTTAGCTTGAAGACCCTCCTACAATTACTATTTGATTTGAATTTATTTATATATTTACAGTTTACTTTATTACCATTCGATATTGTTTTTGACATAGGAAATTCAAATACCAAACAACTAAAAAATAAAAATTTCTTTTTCTTACTATCAAGTTAAAATAATTATAAAATCCAGAAAAAAACTTAATTTGATAAGCATTTAAAAATATTTACTCCTTTTATCTTAATTGAACTGCATGTAAATTTTCATTTTTAGAGGATGATATATTGTAGATGGATTCCATATAGATACCAATGTGTATTTCACTTTTCAAAAATAAATCCATTGTGGAAACAGGCAAGCTTTAATAATTGACAGACAGTGGCAATAGGAATTAGAGGTGAAAGACCAGGTGGCTGATTGATGTTCAAACTACATTTCAAAGGAAAGGGATGTGCACTGGATAAGTGTGACACATGCCTGGCTTTGGTTGGTAAAATCAATACCTAAGAATACACTGGGAATAAAGGTGAATTGGTTATTTGTCAAGACAAGATGGCTAAATGCCTTAGAAAACTTTTAGGTATCACATCTTCAGGAGAGAAAAAAAAATAGACACCTGACCAAAGTATAGTGGAAATTTGAGAGTTAGGAAATTTAATGGCTTTTGGTATTACTTCTGAGGTACTTTACTAAATTTGTAAGGTCGAAGGATGTTCTGAGAGCATCATATCCCACGTTTCAGCAGAACCTTCCTAACTGGTTAGCACAGATTGAGCTTTTTGGAATGTTTTCTAATTGTGGGACTTTTGTTAGAAAAGCTCTTTGTCTTTTTCTGATCTTAGTTCTGGGCGGAGTGAGGGGAGGGTTGATCCTGCTCATTATAGCTGGTATTTTGATTACCTCTCATCTGTCATCCTTTAAAAATCTAGCACATAGTTTTATTAATGAAAAAATTTCTATTTGCTTTTCTCTATGTTTTGATGTAATGCATTGCCAGTCACTACTTAACCAGTTTTGCAGCTTTGCTTTTCCATGAATAGAGAAAAGTTATCCGTCTGTTTCCAAAAAGTTTGTGCCATTTCACTTAACTGGTCAGTGCGCAATACTAAAAGGCCAGTATCGTGAGTTAAGTACCGTTAGGGGCCAGTTCGTTTTCCACTCTTTCTCCGTGGGTGCTCCTAATACGCACTGGCTATGTTGTAAATGCTTGTCAGTAATAACGAGGGACAGTGGTGAGACACAATGGAAGGAGCAGCTTAACCCATTCCTACAATCAGCACCATGCAAATGATGATGATGTATTTGATGACGTATCGATGTCATATTTGTATCTAAAAGATATGTCCTGTAACTTCTAAATTAAAGATGAAAGTTGATAGGACATATCTTGCCTTCCCTGTGTTAGACAAAGTGAGGGATATACTAGGTTTCCTGACTCTAGGCCTAGCGTTTTATCTTCTTTGCCACCATCTGCCTCATATACAATGGTACATGAAGATAATAATAATAATAATAACAATAATAATAATAATAACTAGAGGAGTACATATGGGGTACAATAAAGCAAATATTTGGCTCCTGATGTTGCAAAGCACCAAGTTAGATGATAAGAGAGATAAAAAGTTTGTCAGCTTCAAACCATGTTTAAGTTAAGGCAAAGATTATTTAAAAGGGAAAAAAAACCCAGTGGATTAGCTCCTTAAAAAAGGAAGTTGAGTCAGCAAGGGAGCCCAATTCTAAAGTGATATGCTTTCTGTTTTTACCTTCTATTAATACTAGTGAATTCCCTCTCTTAATTTCTTCCTGTTTATCCTGTGTGCAACTTGTTTGTCCATATTTGTTTACTTGTTATCTCCCCCATTAGATGGTAAGCTCTTTGGGGGTAGGGGCTGTTTTTTGCTTCTTTTTATATCCCCAGCACTTAGCACAGTGCCTGGCACGTAGCAGATGCTTCATAAGTGTTTACTGGCTGCTTGACTTAACTTGGGTAAATCATAAATTCTCTGGGGGTGTTAGTTTCCTCATCTGCAAAATGGCGGGGGGTAGATGATCTTTCCAGTCTACTAATCTCCCCATCCTGTTGTATTCTATGTGAAATCATCCTGATAGCAGTTTGGCTTCAGAGACACGAGGAAGGAGAATGAATACTTGTCATCCATCAAAGCAGAATGGCTGGAAAGAGGAAGTCACAAAGAAAGCAGGGTTTGGAGGCATGATTAGTCATTCCTGAATGGGGGACACAATCACATCGACATACCAGAGCAGTGAATACAAAAATACTCTGCTTATTCTGTCAGGGATCTTACTTTATTTTAGTGAGAAAAGAAGGAAGCAAAGACAGAGAGAGGATTCTCACCTAATATTGTGACATGAATAGCCATGTTTCTAGGTAATGATGTATTAGATATAACAGTTATAATAATAATGACCATAATGCCATTGTACAGGTAATATCTTACTTTTTGCTTGTATCCGTATCTCCAATGCTTAGCATAGTTTTTGACATATAGTAAGTGCTTAATAAATGCTTTTTGCCTTGCCTCACCTCATTAGTTAGCATTCTCTTATCCGCTTATACTCACCTAGTCCCAAACCTGTATCTTTACTTTTTCCATAGCCCAGATTTCCCCCATATTGCTCTTTCTCCTCCCTCTCAGAGAGAAATCCCTTTAATTTCAAAGAATTTAAGCAAATTCAGCAAAAAAACCTTCTAACTTCTCTCCCTGCTTTGTGTATTTCTTCAGTCCCTTCAATCTTTTAATGGTTTGCCATGGTGATTTCTCTAAAGTGGAAGTCTGAGCATGAGTCAGAAGCCCTGCTAAGTGACATCCAGTGTCTTCCCATTCCCTCCACCATAAAATACAAACTCTTTTTCACACCCAGTTCTTTTCCAGTTGTCTTATACTTCACTCCCCTACATTCACTCTATGATCCAGTGACAATGATGTACTTTTAGCTCTTCAAACAGGATCCTGTCTACCATCTCTGCGCCTTTTTACTGGCTGTCCCTCATGCCCAGAATGCTTTGCTCCCTTACCTTCATCTTCTAGTTTCTTTGGCTTCCTCTGAGGCTCAGCTTAAATTTCATCATCTACAGGAAATCTTTCCTAGTCTCCCCTCATGCGTCTGCCTGGCTGCTAATGCTTTCCACTCTCAGATTACCTTCAGTTACTCTGTGTGTGTATATTTTATGTGTGTCTATAATATGTGCACACACACACACACACACACACACAATTATTTGCATCTCGTATCTCCCATTGAAATGTGTGCTCTTTAACACCTAACACTGATCTCTCTCCCTTTGGTCATGCCTCTTCCTGTCTTCTATATGGGTAGTTAGGTGGTGCAGCAGATAAAGCTCCATACTTGGAGTCAGGAAGACCTGAGTTTAAATGTGGCCTCACACACTTACTAGCTGTTTGACCCTGGGCAAGCCGGTTAACCTCTGTCTGCCTCAGTTTCTTTATCTGTAAAATGAGCTAGAGAAGTAAATGGAAAACCACTCTGGCGTCTTTGCCCAGTAAACCCCAAATAGGATCACAAAGAGTCAGATATGACTGAAATGACTGAATAACAAAAATAATAACAAAATTCATCTGCAGGGACAAAAGGTGAAGATTCTCAAGGAAAAGAATGAAGTGGGAAGGAAGAAATAGCTTAGCAGTAGTAGCACATCTCCCTATATACTATTAAGCAGCATTCATCAAAACCATTTAGTGGTATTTTTCCATCCCACTGAAAACTAGGACTACCCTCCTAGCTCCTACCAGCTCTGATTGGTGAGCTTTTGTTACTGTCAAGATGGGAATTATGCAGTAACTGTACTTCACAGTGACCCTATTAGGGGTTTTCTTGGCAAAGATACTAGAAGTGGTTTGCCGTTTCCTTCTCTAGCTCATTTTTACAGATGAGGAAACTGAGGCAGGCATTAAAAAACATAGCTTAAGTGTTTGGTGAAGTTTCTGAACCAATATTTTTTCTTACTCTGTGGTGTGTCACTATAGCCCCCATTCCCTTTAGATCCATGGCTCCATCAGCTAATATGGTTTAGATGTTTGGTGTGCTCCTCCCAAACCCTTATGCTATCCCCATGGTGACATTGTCAGAAATGTTAATGATTCCCTGGGAAAATGGGAAGAGGACTGAAATAATGGGTAGGTAAGTGAATGGGAAAGATGATCAGCAGGTCAGAAAAAGACAGCCTGGGTGAGAAAATGAGTAGGTGGATGGATAAGTGTGAAAGAAAATTGATGAGTAGGAACACTGTGGATGAGAAGAGTAGGTGGGAGAAAGTATTCAGAAGCCAGGGGAAGCTTTTCAAATCTATTTCATTCAATACTAAAAACATTTATTAAGTACCTACTATTTTCAAGGCACTGGATGAGTCTTTTCCCTAGCATTAATTCCTGTGGCACAGAATTGGTTGGGGAAGTCAACATAGGTTAGTTTCTATTTTCAGTTAACAAGAGCAGTCTAGTTGAGCTTAGTTGCCACGATAAAAATAAAACTGAAAAGGTCATAATTTGGGAGATGTTTTTCACCCGTCCTTGTCGTGTTGAGAAGGGCCAAAATGAAAGGGGACTCTCAAGCTGAGTGGAAAGAGACAGTACTCAGCTTTTCCTAGCCTATCCATCATCTTCCAGAGAATCTACTTATTATAATCTATGAACGCTGCTAAACACAGTCTCCCATGTGCTGGGCTGTCTGGGGCATACCCAGAAGAGGGACACAGAGTCCCTGAAAAGTGCTGATTACTTCTTTATAATTAGAATGCTTGGATGGAATCCTCCCAAAGAGATCAAGTCCGCTACTCTTCCTGGATGTGGCTCTGTCCCCTTACTTTCCAGGTGTGTCTTCATTTGGGAAATTGGGCAGTGACTTTTGTGGTTGAGAGTAACTTTGGAGGTGATGATAGCAGTCCACACATGTATCCTTTCAGCCTTCTTGTAGTGATGTTAATGCTTCCATCACTATAATGCTTGACCTGTCAGGGCCAAAAGGCTACATGCTCATCAGCTGAGATTTGCTTTCTATTTTCCTGGCTCCCTGGAAAGCTTTGAAGCTCTGTGAGTTAGCCATGCCCTTGCGTCTACAGGAACTCCTAAGTTCAGGTCCTCACAAGACCAACAAATGTGCCCATGGGAACATTAAATAAAAGGGGACAAATAAGGCATTGTCCAGAAAATCTAGGCAAAAGACCACTTTACCTTGGGCTAACAGGATGATCTCTTTTTTTTTTTCTTGAAGTGTGTTAGTTCACATACTTGAAGCATCTCTTGACTGCTTCCTATAATCTGCATCTAAGTTTAACAAATGACACATTTGAAATTCATGTTCTGTTGTTGTTTTAAGGCTATCTCTTCAAGACTTTAAATTACCTGGCATTTCACCTGACTTATTTGGGTAAATAGTAGAAGAAAGTCAAGAAATGCCCTGAGTACAAACAGAAACCTGTGGAATTTTGGTATAAATGAAAGAAAGGATTGCGATGGGCACAGCAAGAATCTAACCATTTGTTATTCTAAACGTAATATTATGATTTCAGGGAAATGAAAAACCTTGCTCCCAAAGTGGTAAATATAAAAAAGTTCATACTAACATCTTATTATGTCTGGTAAATAAGGAATCCTAGAATGCTAAATCCAGAAAGGGCCTTGGAAATCACCAGCTCCAACAGCATCAATTTAGAGACGAGGGAATTGGGACACATTCATTCACTGGCTAATGGAGAGGTATAGAATGTTGTACTTGGAGTCAGAAGAAACTTTGGATCAAAACCTGCCTCTGTCATTTACCAGCTTGTGTGACTTTGGGCAGATCACTTAACAGCTCTGAGCCTTAATTTCCACACCTGTAAAATCGGAATAATAATACCCTTTGTATACACACCCACAGGATTGTTATCAAGCTCAAATGGAGTAAGGTACAGTATTCTGCAGATCTTACAGGTTCATATTTAAGTCAGCTCATGACAAAAGCTGCCTGATGACCACTCACTGTTCTGCAAATACAGCAATTAACGAATCTTTATTTCCATTCACAATGGTAACTAGTATCCATGCACAGCCTCCATTGCTCTCAGTTTGTGGGCAGCACACAGTGGGGTGGCTTCACATGTGCAACAGTATTCACACTGATTGAAAGACCAGAACCCCTTGGGGCTCAAACCTACATCACATTTTAGACAAAGAGCTGGCATGACCACAATAGGAAACTGCCCTGACATCCAAGGGGAAAGTTAGCAGGGTATTCTGGACCAGCCAAATGAGGATATTTTGTACATTGCTTAGTGAGGAAGGAGGGGCAGGGACCCAGGAAACATAACTCTGTGCCATGCAAGCAAATGGTTGGGGGAGGGGAGAGGTTGATCTCCAGGTTTATTAAGACTTAGCATATATACAGCCTGGGGGGCTCGGGACATATCAACAAAACTAGTTTTCACCAGCTCCTGCCTGTATGCTACCAGAGTTGTCTTGAAGGTATTTTTAATAAGTATACATGAAATCAACTTAGATTCCAATGCTTTTATTCAGTTACAAAAAAGAAATTATTTTATCCACCCGTGAAATAAAGCATTCAATCTGAAAGAAAAATAGCAGGGTAGCAACTTGCCCCAGGACTTTTGTATCTGAACATCATTGAAAAAGAGGAGAGTGAGATGATCGGGGATTATGATGCATACGTTGTCATATGTGTGATGATAATCATAGATGCAGAATTATAATCAAGCTCTCTTGAATAACAAGGACATTATATAACAATAGCAATAATAGTATTAACAATAATAACATAGATTCAGAATTCTAATCTGGGTGTCTTAAATAATGAGGACATTACATAACAACAGCAATAATAGTAACAACAACAACAACAACAATAACAATAATTTCAGAATTATGACCTGGGTGACTTGAATATCAGTCTAGGTCTCTTTCAATTCATGTCTCCTCCAATTACACATCATTTTTCAGATAGGCCTGATAGGTTTACCCTTTTATCTCTAATGTGACAGACCTTGTATTCATGTGTAAGTGTCTATATGTAGAAATATACAGTCTTTTGCTTTCTCCAGTCTTACAACAGTTTTGCTTTAGCGTGAAGAGAAAAACCAAAATGGTATTCACATCAAGGAAGAGCAATTGCTTTGAAATGTTAGCTCCCCTGTAGTGTTTAATACAATGAAGCTTCCTCTCTTTTTTTCCTTTGCTCTCAGGATATGCTAAGGGCAAGAATCACCAGGTGGGTGGTCAGCAGGTCAGGTCCATGGGCCAAAGCCATTGCGGCTGCCCTTCCTTCTCTAAGCACATGCTCTCTCAGGGAGACTGTCCGTCTTAATAGCAGTTAATTTGTTTTTATCTCTCAATTAGCATTTTCACAGAATGTTTGCCATGCTCAAATTGCTGAGTTCTCTTCCTTGCATATGCTCCAGTCCCCTGGATTGCTTAGTGACATCTGTTTGCTAGCATTATCAGAGAAAATTAGAAATCTCATCTTTGGAACCTAAATAAACATGTTCAGATTTTCTTCAGAGTGTAGTCCCAAATGAGGCACGTCATTTTGGACATTTTCGTATACGAAACTGAATGCTAACTCTTAGGGGGTGATCAGAGAATATGTCTTTGTAGAACAACTATGTCTTCTCATCATGCAAAGTGTATTTTCTAAAAATATATAAAATAAATCCGTATAAAATGGATAAATCATTTTCTCAAATGTGATTAAAACAATGTGCTATTCATACCACAAGGCCTGGAGCAGGGAATCAGAGAGCCATGTAGGCTTCTTCTAGTTCCCTCCTTCTCCTCTTCCTCTTCTTTTTCTCCTCCTAATCTACAGGATTTCCTCCCCCCTTTTCTTCTGCTCCCTGGAAGCAGCCCATAACTCTCTGTTCTTTTGAAAGTGGATTAACTACTACTGCTTAGCTGGATCTCCTTGGATGGCTAGGCTCTTGGTGGCAAAACTGCCTCTTCCACATGACCCAGCACAGGTCATGTCTCAGAGACTGGGTCTTCCTGCTCTTTAGAGCACGGTATTTGCACTGTAACAAAGCTATTCCTCCCCTCCTCCCCTTTGTGGGGTGGGGTTGGGGGGGGATAGGCAAAATGCTTTTCCAATATACCCAATCATTGGTTGAACTTAGTAGACAGGCTAATGGACATTAGGTACTTACCTTTTTTTTTTTTCCAGCTATTGGCTCCAATAACTTTCCTATGTCAGAATGCTGAATCAAGACCCATGCCCCTTAGAAGGGAGGTACTTTGTTCAATAATTATATTTAAAATGTACAAACAGGGGCATCTAGGTAGCACAGTGGATAGAGCTTGGAGTCAGGAGGACCTGAGTTCAAATGCAGTCTCAGACATTTGACACTTACAATCTGTGTGACCCTGATTGCCTCACCAGAAAACAATAAAATAAAATAAAATGTATAAACACACAGGAATGCACACATGATATTCCAAAAGCATTAGTGCAGTTTTGGAGTCTGTGTGTGTGTGTGTGTGTGTGTGTGTGTGTGTGTGTGTGTGTGTGTGTGTGTTTGTAATTATAGTGTCTTACGAAAGTCTCGCTTGAATGCCTCCTCTTGAAGGTGTGATAATGCCCCCAGTTTTCAAAGACTATGTCAGCAGAGCACATGCATTGTGAGATCCTACTAAGTTCATAATGTAATAGTGATGATGAAAACAATAATAACAACAAGAATAACAATAAATATTTATATAGTGTTTTAAGGGTTGCAAAATGATTTGTATGCATTTTTCATTTGCTCCTTGCAACAATCCTGTGGCTGATGTGCTGTTACTATTCCCATTTCACAGATGAGAAAACTGAGGCTGAAAGCCTAAAAGGCTTGTCCAGGGTCACACAGATGTCACATTAATGGCCAAAATGACAGAATTCCATAAGGTTTCTCTTCCATTCTTTTCTTTGTGTAATCAAAACTGAAAATATCATCTTACAGAATGTGTGTGGTAAGGAATGTATCAGGGGACAAAGGCTGGTCAGGAGCAGCCTACTTTACTTAGCGTCAGAATCAGCACTCAAACTCAGGTCTATCTGACTCCAGGCCCAGCACTACCTTTTGACCTAGCTGCCTTCCATTGTGAGCCCCATAACCAGAGTCACTGGATTCATGAAGGTTTGTCATCATGACAAGGTGATGACTATTTTTCTTTTTAGCAACTCTTGAAGAACATCTTCAGGTATAAATTATGGAATCTAAGAGTGGGAAGGGATTTCAGAGATCCATATTGGAATAGTGATTGCCTCTACTATGTATCTGGCAAGTTGCTTATCTCTCCTTTGCTTGATAGGGAGGGCTTGGCATCTGCATGAATAGAAGAAAATCCCTATGCCAATGAAGTCGCAGATCTTTGAAGCCTTGAAGCATGATTATGAGGACCAAGTACCAAAACCAGAGAAGCATATTTTATTCAGTAGTTTTCAGTCATATCTGACTGACTGGCCCCATTTGGGGTTTTGTTGGCAAAGATGCTGGAGTGGTTTGCCAATTCATTCTCCAGCTCATTTTACAGATGAGGAAACTGAGGCAAAATGGGTTAAGTGACTTGCCCAGGGTCACACAGCTATAAGTATCTGAGGCCAGATCTGAACTCAGGAAGATGAGTCTTCATGACTCCAGTCCAGGCACTCTATCCACTGTTCCACCTAACTGTGTGAGTATATAGCAATGCCAATATATGTTTTAACCTTATCATAAAGAAAAGATATATCGAAGCCTTCCTGGCCCAACACCAGAATCATCACTTTTGCCTATTTGTAAGACCAGCCCTGCTGGCTGATACAAAAGGCATCTTAAAATGCTTTGCTTTGGACTATATTATTTTCTTAGGTTTATCTGTTGGTACATGGAGAAAAATAGTATTTGGCTTCTCGGAAAGGCACTACAGAGCCCAGTGAGAGGTTGAACAGATTTTGTTTCAATTTCATTCTCTGCTATTTTTGAGAAGTGTCCATATTCTTCAAGCAAGCACATTGTCATTACTTGGAAGATAAAAAACAAAATAAAAACCAGTCACCATCCATTTTCAGGGACAAAATGTATTTGATTTTCTAATATACCTCCACAAAAGTAACGTATCTTCTACTTCATTTGATGGTTGTTGACTGAATCACTGATTCTTAGCTAAGAGACACATTTATTTTAAAAAGACTGTCTCACCTGAGTGACAAAAACAGGAACCACTTGCTGTTTATTTTAAAAGAATTCCTTTATTGGGGAACAGGTAAGTTGCATGCTGTAGGGGAAATGTGGCTGCTGTTTTTAAGTTCAGTCAACATAAATGGAAATAAATTAGAAATATATGGATTTGTCTTAGTGTACATTCAAGGTTAATACAATGCAATTTGATTTTTCTCTCTCTATAGAATTCTGATTGACTAACTTTCTGTGGCTAATTAGCTTCTCACGTACTATTAAAATGTTCAGTTTTAATTTTCATTCCCTGTTTTTAGTTTAGGTAAGGAATCCCAATGTCAAATACTTTTGAATTCAGTTTTGTTCATATTTTTATGGTTTCTTCCCCCTTTGTATTCATTCCTTAACGAGGATTTTTACCTATGTCTTTCCTAGAATTGGTAACATATCACAAAGCCCATTCCTGGTCCCTTTCATAAAACACTGAATCATTTTCACTAGAAATATGTGAAGAGCATCTCTGTCCTCCTCATATTCTTTTCCTTTTCTTCGTTCTCCAGCAACAGGCACTAACTGCATGGTCTGCCATGTTCTAGCAGCATACTGTAGTATTATTTTTATATTATTGCTTCTTGACAGCATGGCATTGCGCTGCAAAGTTTTTTTTTAAATTCTGACTTTTGTTCTTCAGCTCACGCACAGCTCTGCCTCCTGGGTGGTCTGTACAGCAGTTGTGTAGGGTTTGGGAACCTGCTGTTCCATCATAGTTATCTTTTAACCAGACTTATGGTATTAAAAACTGAATAATAGTGCTGAACGAGGTCTTACATAAATTCTCAGGTATAGGTCTGCCACACCAAAGGGCCATACTGACAGTGTCTAACTAAAGTAATGTGTCTTTGGGATTTTTTGATTGGGTACTAGTCTAGTGAAGCTTCCCAAGTCTTTTAATAGTTTTTTTGATTTTTAAAATATTTATATACCATTTAAATACAAAAAACCCCAAAGAACTAAGTTTGTCTGTTTATGTGAATGGATAGCAATGTCTGATTTTCAAAATGTTAGCTAGACTGTGACTTAAGATGACCCTTCCACCCTCCTCTTCCAAATTAAATATTGCACTAAATATAATACCATGAGATATATAGAAAGAGAAGAGAATGAGAGTGGGGGAAAAGAAAGGAAAGAAGGAAGATGTTTAGTGAATGAAAAGTATTATCTACTCTCAAACAATGTGATTACATGTTTCCAGTAGGGACCCATATGACAATTCAAATCTCTAAATTTTGGGAAGAAGCTATTCTACCATGTTTTTTTGAGACAATAGGAGCTTAGGGCACATGTGCATATACATGGTCACACAAATACACACACACACACACACACACACACACACACACAACTAGGTTTATTACCTTGCACCCTGGGCCACAGGGCTAGCCTCAGCTAGGTTTTTTGCATCATCCCACTCCAAGGGTGAGAATCTAATTTTAGAGCGGTAGGGATGGGAGTCCATGCAGAGAGTCACAAGGAAGCCCAAACAGCTGCAGATACTCATCGAGAGCAAAGAGAAGGTCACCCAGGAATTCTGGCCCACTAGAGGAAGCATCTGGATTCTGAGCCATCTTTGCTTAAATACTGGGGCACCAAAATCACGAGAAGTACTCTCATATGCATAAAATGTTTTATAAAGGCAGAATGAAGGAATCTTGGATAATAATAGCACTTGGGTTGTTAGAAAAACACATCAGTGGCTGAACTGACTGAATTTTATGAGATTTCTGGTCTGTTCCTTTCTTTGTGTAATCAAAGCTGAAAAATATCCTCTTAGAGGATGTGTGTGGTAAGGAATGTGGCAAGGAACAAAGGTCAGTCAGTAGTAGCCTCTCCCCCAACTGCCTCCCGCCCTTTTTTTCTTAATCATAGCTCTCATCTAATATTGAAAAGTAATTATGGTAGCTCTTCTAGCCATATTTTTTCCTGCAAAATTTAAGGAAAGTTCAAACAATGAGAGTGGGAAAAAGTGATGATCTAATGAAGGTCCTTTGTGCTGCCCAGTGAGCCCTACCTCTGCTTTTCTCAAGTTGGCAGTCAGCAGCCTTCACACAGCTCTTCTCTAGAAGGGGCTTTGTTGCATCCTCTGACTCGATGTCTAGCAAGTCCAGACAAAGTGACATCGATAACCTCCACACACTGAGCTTTGGTCAATGATGATAACCTTGCAGTATTACAATGTGTAACTTTTACTGTTGATTCTTTTTTTTCTATTTTTTTTTTATTCATGTTTCCAGCCTTTGTTTCAGCTTTAGGCTTTAAAGCAGTCTTCTGTAGCCATGGGGTCCATGCAGGCTATCCTCTTCATAATTCTCTTAAATTCACATATGAAAATTGATCCTGAGACTCACTGTACAAAAATACAGTGTTCAGAGACTTCAGAGATGGAACAGAGTTTCATCTGAATCTGGAAAATGGCTTTCCTCAATGACAGTACAATATATGAAATGCCAATGAGAACCACCAAGAGCAGGAGATGCCCTGGGCTGATTAGACTATTAGCAGAACCAGAAGAAAAATCAAACCCAAACCTGAAGCTGAAGTCAGAAATCTGCTTTTTTAAAACGTCATAGCTTTCCCCCATCCCTTCTTAATGTTCCAAATGAGATGACTGAATTCTGAAGTCAGCTGAAATCTATTCATTCTTCCTTTGCTTCAGGACTATTACTCAAATAACTTGTCCCTTAAACAGCCTCCCCTGGAAAGAAGCAGATTTTGCTGTCTCCTTTTATTCCTTCTTTCCTTCTCTTAATCATTCTCTCTGGACTATAAAATGGCCATTCTGACGTTATAGACATATCAAAGAGAAAAGAGCTTTGGGAGAAAAAAAGGCCAAGATTTAAATTATTCATACAGCTTCTCTCTTCTCCAGTTTCCCTTTCTTGCTCAGTGAATGGTGTGCCTTATGTGAATCTCAGGCGTGAGTGGAGGTGTGGGGTTCCACTCTAGTGATGCCGTCCTGGAGGAACTGACTATTTCTCATCCTTTTGACCATAATATATGCTGTTTTTTTTTTTCTTCCAGCAACAGTTGCAGATAATAAGGTCATAAACATTCCCTGAGTTCTCATCAACCCATCTAACACATGAAAATAGATTTAATTCTCTTCTGCGTAATCATGCCCTAAATAAAATGTTCAATTTATTTATTTATTTATTTTTGCTGGAACAAAAATAAATGGAAGTTCTATCACTGGGTTTTTATAAGCATCCTTTACATGCATTTTGTAACCTTGTATTTATCAAAAAGAAGGACCAAACATTGGTCAGCAAGTTCCTAGCTAGTCCTTTGCTTTGAAATTCACAGTTTTCACACTCTTGCACTATTTAAAGGAACAGAGTAAGGAATCTTGCCTTTAGCCAAAATGAGCATTAAAGAATTACTTCACTTTTAGTTACAAGAGGAATGTCAAAGGTTCAAAGACCCTAGTTAGGATTGAGAAATTGAGAAGGATCCATGTTAGAACTGAGGGTTTTCTTATAATATTCTTTTCAGTCTCTTTGATTTTCACCGCAAAAGTCCCAGATTGAGTGTGTTTGCTTTGCAGGTGTTTGAAAATGCAAAGATTTGGAAGTGATCTCTGTGTACATACAAAGTGTGGAGTCTTATCAGTACAGATCTAGTTGGTGGTATGATGGAAAGAATAAGTTTGTTTTCTTTCAGGATCTAAATCAAGAGTTCTCAAAGTTTTTCAGGTTAGGTTTGTAGATTATTCATTTCCTAACAAATTACTTAGAATAAGTTGCTACTTTATTAACTTGGGTGTAACCCAAATCCCTCCTCCTCAAATGTATGTGGCTTAAACTCTTAAAGTTTTAGGAACCATGATTTTATGCCTCCTTCATGCATGTGTTGAAATTTGCCAACACTAATGCTATATTTCATTCTGAACTCAGCATTGTGAGCATTAGACACAGGGACTTCTCTTGAATGTTCCTTGGAAAGAAATGACATGACAGTAGCTGGTGTGTATTAGATTATGTAAGTTAGAGGCTTCAATGATCAACAAGATGCCCATATTTTAAATCCCTAGCCTAATTTTGAATAGGGATTAGTTCATTGGTCCTATGAACTTTTACCTTTGCCTGTTTCCCAGACAATTAGGGTCATTTCTCAGGCAGAACCAACTTGTTCAGAGTGTTTTGTCTCACCTAAAAGGACACTGAACACCCTGTTGTTTACAAATTGAGGTTCCGGGCCTGAGTGAGAAACATTTTTGGCCTCCATTGCTTTGACTTCTTTGGCTGCTTGTTTTCGGTGGTTTTGTACCATAGACTTACCTTCTCACACTAGTGGCCATTCCTTGAACATTTTTTTAGGCAATTGGGATTAAGTGACTTGCCCAGGGTCACATAGCTAGTAAGTGTCCACCTAGCTGCCCCAGTAAGTGTTCCACCTACCTGCCCCAGTAAGTGTTCCACCTAGCTGCCCCCCATTCCTTGAACTTTTGTGACCAATATGCCAATTCGATGGGATCTCATAGCATCATTAACTGAGATCAGAAGAATGTGAAATCTATTCTTGACAGGCCATGGAGAGAAGAATCCACAACACGTATGTGTGTGTGTGTGTGTGTGTGTGTGTGTGTGTGTGTGTGTGTGTCCCAGGTTATACTAATCATTTTGGCCAACCACTTATGGCTCTATGGAATTTCCCATGTGGCTACTATGATCTTTATTTTTTTTTCTTTTTGAAGATATTTTGCTTTTTGATAAATACTGTTTGGTTATAGCAATCATATCTTATCAAAGATGAAAAAATTCCCATAGAAATCATGGGAATTATAAACATCCTGAAGTCACACTAAACTTCACTATCACTTTGTATATATGTGCTAATAGAACTGGGAGAATTCTCTTTAACTAGGAATACAATGATCTTCACTATTAAGTTTTTTTTTTCCTTAATGGCTACCAAGTTGTTTTTTTTCATTGACACTTGTGGTAATTTATTTGTACAATAAATACGTCCCTAAATAATTGAACTGAAATGATTAACTTTCTTCCTATGGGAGACTTTATCCTTTAAAGTCCTGGTAATTAAGGAATTCATTAAATAATGGATTAAGATGATCACAATTTTCTGTAGTCTTAGTCTAACTCAAGCCAGCATTCTAAAGATGAAAGGTTCTAGATGTCTTTCGTCCCCTTCAATTAATATATGTAGTTATCATCTTTGATAACTGAGACTAAATGGAGCTAGTTTATTTTGCTAACTGAGCCAAACTGTTGTTACTGTTCAGTTGTTTCAGTCATGTCCAACTCTTTGTGACCCCATTTGGGGTTTTCTTGGCAGAGATGCTGGAGTGGTTTGCATTTCCTTCTCCAGCTCATTTTGTAGATGAGGAAACTGAGGGAAACCAGGGTGAAGTGACTTGCCCAGGGTCACACAGCTGTTAAATGTCTGAGGCCAGATTTGAATTTATAAAGATGAGTCTTCCTGATTCCAGGCCTGCATGCTATCCACTGTGCCACCTGGCTTCCCTGAACTAAACTATATACAAGAATTAGCCGAACTAAAAATGTCAGTGGTCAAATACTTGAATGAATCTGTGATCTCATAGATTCAAGAGTTCCTGCCAGGGACGTAGTTGGCTGCACACACATATCTGTCCATTCTGTGCAACTCTTGTCTATGTCCTCCCAAAGTTCAACACAGGACCTATATCCAATTTGCTGGTGATCTTGCTGCCACATAGTAAATATATCAATCAGTAAGATGAAGAAATTGAGATGTAATATAATCACATCAAAATGTACTTGGCTGCATGGTAAGGGTACAAACATTTTCTCTGTCCACATGTAGGCTTATTTTGTGAACATACGACTCTTCCAATATAAGGATTTAAACTTTTTATGTCAGGTTTCCTTAAATTAAGGTGATCATTTAAGTCAAAATTACTCTAGTTTTAAAAATGATTGGTATTACTGGATTCTAAATATAAGAAAATCAGTAAATTCATTGGAATCAATAAGATGATGTAGAAATCAAATGTTAATCTTTATAATGCAATGCTAAAATACATTTATTAAATATTTTTATAGTTAAAATTTTAAAAGTAAGCTTATGCTAGCTATTAATTTTTTATGTATTTCTAACGAATGTTTCCATTGTAACTTTAAATTCAGAGCCAGACATATACTCTATATGAGATATATGTATAGTAACATAAGTGGATATCTGACATGTATCTCTTATATGGAATGTAACATTTTAATGATAATTTTCTGCCAACATGATTTTCTTAGAGTGAAATCTGCTATTTCTATAATATATTATAAAAAGCCTCTAAATACTGGAATTGTATATTACTATTATTTGACCTCACTTTCTCTACCTATCTTAGAGTACCCTGCTTAAATAGATCTTACTGACTATGAAGATTTTTACAGTCAGGGATACTGGTTATCAGATTCTGTGATCTTTGATGAGATGACTGCTTTCTTTTCTACTAGAACCAATGTTTGGTTCATTTGCCTCCAATGGAAGTAACACAGGACATACAAGGAAAAGGCCTGCAATATAGGAGCTAGGAAAGAAAAGTCAGACTATCCGGCTTCTCTGTGGGAATGACAGAGAAACAAAAAGATGAGAGACACCAAAAAAAGTGACAAGGGAAAGAAGAAAGGTAGAATGTGATCGAAAGAAGGTGGGCGGTAGAGAATGATGGATAGAGAGAGTGACAATGGAGAGAGAAGATGGAGTGGCCTAAAGATGAAACTTCAAAGATGCCTTTGGACATGTATAAGATTTTCCTCAGACATATACAACCTACAATAAAAATGCTATGGTATTTTTTAGACCCTGAATGTAGGAAGCAAATACTGATTCTAGCATTACTTAAATGCCTTTAGGTTATTTCCATTTGATAAATTAATTATAACTTGTTCACAACTTGAACTACATCAAATAAACGGTATAGAGACTCTCTCCTCTCCCCGTCTCTCCCTGTCCAGTCCCTGAATCTTAATTACAAGCAATATAGAAACAGTTTCTCTCCCAGGCTGGAAAGCCACATTTGTTTTCATGGTCTTGTAAATGTCATCTGAGTCTTCCTGCAACTGATTCCCCAGGGGCTGGGCAGGACCATGGACATCTCCCACTGTACAGCTTGAACAAGCCAGGGGAGAACACCAGCAAGAACTCAGCTCTGAATGGAGACAGGAAAGGCATAACCTTTAGAAAGAGAACCCTTCCAGTGGGTTGAAGCTAAACTACTCACTCAGTACAACTGTCACATCTGCTTTCAGTCTCCGTGCCAAAGGGTCAGAGCTCAATCATAATCCTGTTGCACCCCCTGCTGGTTAAAAGCCTGTGCTCGGTTTGTTACTTTACACTGAGATAAACATTGCAGTCATTTCACACTTCTTTTAACATTCTATACGGATTTAATTATCATTTGTTTGGACTTCAATTGTTAGAGAGTATAGACAGTTTATTACAGATGTTCTCATGCCTTTTTTTTTTTGCATTTCTACTTCTCCCCCTTCCCCAAAGGCTTCAGGGGTTCCACTGCAGTCCTCAATCTCTCTTCTGCTCACTTCTTTGATGAGAGAGGACAAGAAATTAAAAGCCCACTCTCACCAAAGGATGAACAACAACAACAACAACAACAAAACAAAACCAACCACTGAGGTTTCTTATGGTAAAGACTACAGGTAGGAGGGCTGAGTGTGTTTGTTATCTGTCTGACTGTCAGCGGTCTTTCCATCATCATCGCTAACACAAAGGGATGCCAGCTAACCTCCAAGTAATACCCCTTTTATTTTTATTTAAAATTCCAGTAAAATTTCAGGGGTCTCGTCTGAGGCAGTATTGTTTGTGGAATATGACATCTCTCTCTCTGACTTTCTGTCTTAATGCCTTGTCATCGTTCTTGATGTCTGCCTGTCAGCACAGCAAGAGGGATTTTTTCATGTCTGAATAGTCACCTTAATGATAGCAGATGGAAACACCACAGGGGGTCCAAGCCCATCACACTGTCATTGTCGCACACTGCCCTGACCTGCTTCCACTCCTCTATTTTTTTGTCCCTTTTTAAAGGAGAAATGGATGGTAATTGAAAAGGATCTTAAGCAAGATTTATGAAGCTATAGACAACATGATTCCCCACTACCTCTCTATGTTTTCACAAATAAAGTCTTAACCTTTTAAGCACCAATGACAGGACAGCTCAAGATAAATGGGTAAAGCGCTTGTAAACCTCATTCTACCAAAGTTAGCCCCCCCCCAAAAAAAAGATGGTCTTGCATTAGCTCATAATAATTACTGGCTCCAGCTGAGGATTGTGTAAGGTTTTAGATTGGTAAATTCCTGAATAAAAATTATCAAAGTTCCAGAGCCAAGATAGCAGCAATACTGAACAGTTGCTCGTGACCCAGGATGTTGTGATCATGGGGAATAGACTGAGCTTTCTGCATATTTTGACAGGACACATCTAGATGAACTCTGGAACTAGTTGTTAGGAACCTTAAACACACTTTTCTATTTTAAAATTTTTCTTTTAGTTCATATTATTTGTCTTTGTGGAACAGAGAAGAAGAAGATAGTTTATCTGTGTGGCACTGATATACATATAAGAGTGGAGCATGCTAACTTTAGCAGAGGGAGTGTGGATCAATTCCAGAAGTGAACTTTTGCAAATCTCCCAGTCTTTCTATTCTTTTTACATGTAGGGCCAATGAAAAATCTCCAATACAGTGTCATATATGTGGAAGGGCATAGGCAACTTTGGAAGGCAAAATGAGTAGGGAAAGTTTTGCCTGGGCATATTTCAATATGATATTCGATGCCTCCATGTATCTCCAAATAAGAATGCTTGATCGGGCTTGGCTCTGTGTGGTTTCCAGAATTAAAGGTACTCCAGATCCTTAAGGAATTGTAACCAGGCAACCTTTGAAAACTACTTTAACCATATTGTGACTAGATTTGTTTTTACACTGATGAAGCAATAATGAGTTCCAAAGCGAAAGGAATCCTTGAATAATTTACTGAGCACTTTCTGTAGTCAATTAGAAAGAAATTATTCTGCATAAAAAGGGAATAATTTAATAAAATCGATGTCATTATTGTTCCTTCTTAATATCATGTCAAAGTGAAAGGGATGATTGAATTAAATTGATCTTCTTGATGATGTTTGCCATAATACTGTATCTTAATAAGATCAAACACTTGGTCTTAGCTAATTGGATCACTTTTATGGAATAACTAGGAAGATGCCAAGTAGCTGGCATTTTCTAGAACTGACTGGGTTAAGGAACTAGAGAGTTGCAGATAGCTACATGTTGCTTTACTGTTTTGTTTATTTTTCCTACAGATAGTTTTCTAGTTTTATAAATAATGAATACTGATCCATGAGCTATTTATAATATTTCACCATGGCAAACACTTGTAAAATGTATTTATTTAGCTTTGTCCTACTTGCTGTTTTCTTCTAAAAATGTATCGAAGAAACATGTGAATTACTATGTAATTTTGTATCCGTAAGGAACAGTGTTCTAATGAACTTATTCATTATTTTTTTAGGCATTGATTGTACTATGTGGGAATAACATGTTGATATGAGGTCTACAGTGGTCATATTTCTTAGTTTCATCAGATGATCTCATTTCTCTTTCTCTCTCTTTCTCCCTTTTTTCCATCCTTCCCTCCCTCTTGTTCTCCCTTCCTCTCTCCCTCCCTCTGTCCTTCTCTGTGTATATGTATATGCATATGCATATGTACACATATGTTTATATATAAACTTTATCAATCCTCTAATTTTGAAATAAGTTAATCTCCATGTTCAATTTTTTGTCTCCTGCCATTTGACAAAATGACTTACAGAAGATTCATTGACCATTTTCTGAGATAAGACAAAAATGACTGGCTTCTTCCGATTTGATTTTTCTCCTTAGCATTTCGTCAAGTTCTAGAATCCTAGAAGGGAACACCTCTCCCTTTCAGCTAATGAATGTCTTACCATTAGCAAATGGTAGCTGCCAAATCAGCCTAGCATTTTAGTGGACAATAAAGCTATTGTCTGTCACCATGTTTTAATGTGTTTTTCATTACTAGTCCCAACATATACATTAAAACATTACGAACAAAGACAGATGTGAAATGTGAAAAAGTATTTGAAGGATGCCATATAATTCTTAGCTGAATATTTGGGTTCTGGGTAGATTACAATTCAGATAATTAAATTAAAATTACAATTTCTTTCAGAAGCTATTGTTCATTCTCATTTATTTCTGGAGTTATGCAGAAATTAATATTATTTTAATTGTTTGAGAGAATAGTCATGTATGCTCTTTATCTCTAAGTTATTCTTTGAAACAAATGACTTTCTCATCTCTGTCTCTCTGTCTCTGTTTCTGTCTCCTCCCCTCCCTATCTCCCTCTCCCATTTCTCCCTCCCTCCCTCTCTCTTTCTTTCTCTCTGCCTCTCTCTTTCCTACCTCTCTGCATGTATATGTGCGTATATGTATAAATATGTACCATTTATACATACGTATGATAAAGTCAAATAACAAAGTAACACATACAGAACAAAGGCAAAATAACAAAGTAGTTACAGAACAAATTTATGAGGAAGAGAACACTCTCGTAATTGTGGGTATCAGGAAAGGCTTCATGGAAAAGTTGGTGCTTGAGCTGTCTTAAAGGAAGAAAAAGACTCTGTGAGATGGAGGTGAGGAGGGAGTATCACGTTCCAGGTACCAGGAGCAGCCAGTTCAAAGACTTAGGAATGGAAGGTGAAGTGCAAGACAGAGAAGGCAAATTTGGTTGGAGTGTAGAGTGTGAAAAAGGAAGTAATATACAATGAATCTGGAAAGATAGGCTAGCTCTAGGGTGACTTTAAAAGCCAAAGAGTGGTGATTTTATTTTATATTATAGGCAATAAGGGAGCCATTAAAATTTATTGATAATGGAGTGACATGGTCAGATTTACATTTAGGGAAAGTCATTTTGTCAGCTGAGTGGAGGATAAATTGAAGTGGTGAGAAACTATAGGTGGGGGAGTGATTAGGAGTCTATTGTAATAATTCTGGCCTGAATGAAGGCAATAATTGCGTGAATAAAGAGAAAAGAAGCTGAATGTAAGAAATGTTGTAGAGGGAGAAATGGCAAGATTTTACAACCGATTAGATATGTGAGAGATGAAGAGTGAAGAGATGAAGATAATGTCAAAGGTACAAGTTGGGAGGACTGAGAGGATAGCAGCACCTGGGACAGAAATGAGGAAGTCTGTAAGACCATCCCCATGTGTGGTTAAGGAGACATGAAGAAATAGGTCATGAGCTTGGTAGATTCATTTATTTTTTAAAAAATGACTTTATAGCATAATTAGCTACTAATGAAAAAGGCTTTTATCTTTGGCATCTGTGAACTTTCAAGAATTGTACAAGTATGTTATAGAAATAACATGAAGTCCTCTATAATTTCTGACATTATAAGGGGTAGGATAAAATTACGAGTTTGTGAAGATAACAGATTTGTGTACAATTTCAACACAAATGCCAAGTGATACACATGTATCCTATGGAATTATTAAAAATTAAATTAGTGCTTGTATCTGTAAAGCTCTTTCTCCTCTCTCTGTGCTTATTTTTTTCTTTCTATGAGGCAGTTGGGGTTAAGTGGGTTGCCCAAAGTCACACAGCTAATGAGTGTTGGGTATCTGAGGCTGGATTTAAACTCAAGTCCTCCTGTCTACTGTGCCACCTAGCTGCCCTGTCTGTGCTTATTCTTAAAAACTTCACTGAGGTCATTGGATGGAGAGTTAGGAAACATACACTATCATCATGGCTTTGGCTCCCACTAGCCATGGGACTCTGAGTCAGTCCTCACTTCGCCTCCATTTCCTTACCTCTCGAATTGGTGTGGGGAATGTTAGATACAGTGATCTCTAAAATCCCTGTAAGCTCTAGCATTCTAAGATTCAGACATTTCAGAGGGGTGGCTATGGTTTTTATAAATTTACAGGTAGGGATGAAATGGAGGACATATCCTAGAACTGGAAGAGATGTCATGATATTGTTGAACTTCAATCCTATTTAGATCTATTATTGCTCAATACCTTGGGAGCATAGGTTTGTTGAATACCAGAAATGACCCTCCTATCTGCCTGAACAACAAGTTTAGCTATGGAACCACTGCTGAGTTAGAGTAGAGGGGTTATTTCCTGACCGTAGTATATACAGTTTTCCTACATATTAGATTCCAGTATGGTTTGGTATTCCTTCTTTACTTCCTTCATAATCCCCTCTTATGTTGGTTGGTTGTTCTTAGCAAGTCTGTTCCTATCTTAGACCTGTAGGATTTGTTTTCAGACCTTTTAGTATTAAATGGGTTGTAAACAATTCAACATTTGATATTCATTTCAACCTTTTTGATAATTAAAAAAACACTTTGAATTATCTTATTTTCCAACATATAGCAACCTTGCCTAAATTGGACAATGTGGAAACATTTATATATCTCTTTAAGGTTTATAATGTACTTTACATATGTCATCCCATTTGATCCTCACAACAAGAAGTTGCAAGTTTCTTCATTCCCATTTTACAGATGAGGAAACTGAGGCTAAGATAGAGTAAGTGTACTGACAAGGGTCACACAACTAGTTAAGTGTCTGAAGCAGGATTTGAACTCTGGTTCACATCTCAGAATAACCCTGTAAAGTAGGTAGTATAGGTATTGACCTATGTTTTTTGCCAAAGAGGAAACAGGAAGAAATTATTTGCTCCAATGGCACATAGCTAATAAATAGCAATATCTTGTGATAAATGATTGAAAATTTAAAAAAATGAACATAAGAAATAATGACAAGCTATTCAGTTTGGGCATGTTCTCTACTACGATAGTGGATCTGAATGGCATCCTAGCTTGAAGGCCATCGTAAGTGGAGGTTGAGAGTAATAGTCAAGAATGGCCTTCTTGTGATCTCTGTCCTCCATTATCATCTAAAACCCAGATTGCCATTATGGCATAATGGACAGAGGGCTGCTCTTGGAGTCACCAAGACCTGGGTTTGAATCCAACCTTTCATACTTTCTTGTTTTGTGAGTTGCTTGGCAAATCCCTTAACCTCTCTCAGCCTCAGTTTTCTCATCTCTAAAATGGGGTTTCATAGATCTGTGAGGTTTGAAAGAAACAATGAATATGAAGTGTTACAAAGTCATCAGCTCTAATTATTTCCAGTGTGACTGAGTCTTGGAAAAACCTGACAGACGTTATTCAACCTCCTCCCCCTCATAACCACAGAAAACCTATTTAAATGTTCACAAGAAGAATTCTCTCTTTCCAATTAGGAAGTTTTTTTTCTTAAGTGGAAATATGGGTAGAATTTAAAATATGTCCCCATAGAAAAATGATGAATTTTCATAGCTGGTCAACAGATTATTCATAATTATAATTATTTTTGATTATATAGATTATCATTTGAGTATCTGGAGTCAGAATGAGGAAAAGAATTGAGCAAGTCCCCCAAACCATCTTTTCTACTGGTCTGAGCTCTCTTTCTTTTCTAATTAATGATAGGGAAACATTGTCCCAAATCTTGCTCCATACTTTCCACTCAGCATTCCAACTTGAAGAATTTATCCCTTTTATCACATCAACATATATAATTAAGCTCTCTCCAGGCACTCTGAGAGTTATTATGATATGGTGGATAGAACTCTAGACTGAGAGACAGAAGGCATGGGTTCAAATTGGAACTGGGCTACTTGTTCACGTCATGAACATAGGAAAATGATAATGTCTTTAAACCTCTCCTCACCTGCAAAATACAGATAATGCTAAATTACCTATATCGTGGGGTAGCTAAGTGGTGCAGTAGATAGAGTGCCAAGCCTGTAGTCAGGAAGACTCATCTTCCTGAGTTCAAATCTGGCCCAGACACTTCCTAGCTGAGTGACCCTGGGCAAATCACTTAACCCTGTTTGCCTTAGTTCTTCATCTGTAAAATGAGCTGGAGAAGGAAATGGCAAACCATTCCAGTATCTCTGCCAAGAAAACCCCAAATGAGGTCATGAAGAGTTGGGCATGATTAAAATGACTGAACAACAGCAGCCTATGTCCCAGAGTCGGTCAAGTCAAATCAAGTCAACAAACATTTCATAAAGGCCACGTATATGCCAAGTCCTGCACTAAGTGATGGTGATGACCCAAACAGCTTCAAGGAGCTAACAATCCAGTGGGGAGCAACATGCAAACAACTTACAAACAAAATACATACAGGATAAATTGGAGCCACTGTGTCTTTGGAACCTTAAAACACTGTACAAATATAAATTATTCTTATTATTGATTGTCCTGGAAGAGAGCTTTCAGCTTCCAATTCCCCCTTTAACATTTGGTTATTTCTTCTATCAAGGAAAATGTGACTTTGGCTGACAGAAATGCAATGATGGAAATGAATGAATTACAATTTCTATACTTTCTTTTAGGAAAGAAAAGACCCAGGAATGAAAGAAAAAGAAATTGTACAATAATTATTGCTTGCTTTTATATTTTGCATTCTTACATCTTTTAAATTCTTTTTTCTTTAAACTGTGACAGTGATCGAGTAGTTGTTATTTTATAATGACTGCATTTTGTGGTGTTTGTATAATGTTGCTTTCATTCTAGTACACTGATTCTGCTGCCAAATAATTGGATTTCTATTAAAGAGTGTACAGAGTTGAAAAGATAGCATGTGGATCAGTTATAAAATGAAGTCCATTGGAAATGGTAAAGAGATTAAAAAACCTACTGGGTTTTAGCAAAGCTTTGGTTACTAAAGGATGAAGCCTAGCTGTAAAGACTGGTGATATTCAAAGGATCATAGATAGAGGGCTGGAAGGGATCTCAGATTTGTTCTGAGCCCTTTTGTTTTGTATATAAGGAAACTAAAATCAGAGAAGTTTAGTGACTTGTCCAAGGTCACACAGCTATTAAGTGTCAGAAGTAAAATCTGAACATAGGTCTCCTGACTCTAGAGTTAGCGTGCCACATTGCCTCCATAGCGAGGTCTGGGTGTTGCATTCTAAAAAGGAATTTGTAAAAGTAATTTAGCTCAAAAAGTTGGGATGTCTTTCTTGCTCTTTTTTTTTTTTCTGTTTTGTTGGTCATCACTGGCCATCTTTCTGTGGCAGATTATTATCTCTAATGCCCCACTATATATGCAAGGATAGGAATTAATTGAACAAACCAATTAAATCACCCCCATCCTCCTTAATGCTATCCTAAATACCTTAACCAGGTTAAGATTACATCCCAATCAATCAGTCGTAGGCTTAAATGGGAAAAAAAAACACATCCTCCAGCAGCTGAGATGGTGTACAGGTTGTGTTCAGATTGGCCTGTGTAAAACCAGGGAGCAAATTCAGAACTGGAAAATTTCAAGCAAGTGGAGAGAAGATGGAATTCTAGATAAATCCCAAAGAAGAAATCTCCTGGGAGGGGAAAGGTGGAGCCTTGGGCCAGTGCCTCTTTCTGTCTCCTCCCTCCCCGTTTCCCCACTAGATAATCAGGAGGACTTCTCTTCCTTGAAGTCCTAGTAGCTTCCTAGATCAGGTGAAGGCAGTCTGTGTATCATGAGCCTCGGCCAACAGCTCCCAGCCTTTCAGGAGTAGCTCTAGAATCCTAAGCAGACTTACTTTACTCACCTAACTTGGGAGTGCAAGTCGGGGTTGGTTCAGTCACCTCCGATCATTGCTACACTGATTTTTAAAATTTATGCTCATTTTTATTTTTTTTCTTGCTTAATTATTTTATTTGTCTTAAATTACATCTTTATGTCATAAAAGGAAGATAAACTCTTCATATAAATGCCTATATGATGACTAAAGTTCATTTTATTAAATGTAAATCTCTAATAGTTGCCAAAACCCCCCATAATTCAACAGCAGTTCAATAAGCATTTGTGAACATGCACAATGTGCTAGGCTTGCAAAGATGGTCCCTTATCCTTAGTGAGCTTACAGTCTAGCAGGGGAAATAAGACAAGAAGAATCCTAGGTGATACTTACTTGATGGCCCTAAGTCTTTGGAATCAAGGGAATATTGGAATCATAGAACATCAGAGCTGAAAGGACTTTTGGGATCATCTAGTAGTCCAAGCTTCCTTATTATTATGCTGACAAAGAAATAGGCTTTCTGTTTTCTTAGCTTGATGCTATTCAATTTAGTGATCATTTATTTAAAAACCTGCTATGTTCAAAGGCATAGTGCTGAGAATACAAATTAAAAAAACTCCTAGTTGTCCTCTGTTTCAGAAAGTAGTAATGTGGTTCATCATCCTGCTTAGTAGCTCAGGGGTGGGGAACCTGTGGCCTCGAGCCGACATGTGGCCCTCTAGGTCCTCAAGCTTCTAGTTTAAGCAAAGAGAGCTATTTGGTTAATGAAAGTCAGGGCTGACTTTTGATGGTTGATGGAACCACTATGGAAGGCCCATTGAGTTAAACAATGAATGCTGAAGGAAGCATAGGGAAAAAGAGGGCATTTCAGGCTGTTCACATCGAAGACCATCCTTATAAAAGTGTACACAGATTTGCAAAATGGAGCATGGCACAAAGCATCTCCTACCCTCATGCTATGAAGGTCAGTGCAGCCGTTCTATTGTGTACCATCTGCTGAACAGAAAACACACAAAAGGGCAAAATGCAAAGGAGAGTGCATTTTACATCAATATCATTTCACTTGCGTTTTTCAGATGTAAGGAACAGAGGATGAGAATCTCTTGACAAAATGGACATCCAGTTCCTTATTGCTTCATGCCTAGATTACTGCAACGCTGGTGTCAGAATTTATTCTCTTCTTCTATACACCCTATACTCCTGCTAGTCCAATTTTCCTTAAATGTCACTTTCACCATTGCTCAGAAACCATCAGTGGCTCTCTATTTCCTATGAAGTCAAATCTGGACTTCTTTGCTTGACTCAAGATCCATTATGGCCTGGCCCCATTCAACCATGGTCTCTTTACTTTAGCCAGGATGAACTATTGTTATTCCCCATACCTGAAAGGGCTTCCCTTCGCCCTCTTCTGTAGATTTTACCTTTATGATATTTTTGGTATGTGCCCCCCCCCCCGGCATTGCCATCACCTTAGTGTTGGCCCTCATCATCTCACACTTGGACTATGCAATAAACATGCTGCCACATGCCTCTCCGTGCCCTAGTCTATCCTCCACACTTGGCTGTCTTCCTAAGGAGTGAGTCTGATGATATCAACCCCTCAATATTCCCCACTGGTACCTGAGTGGCACCATAATGCACAGAGTGCAGGGTCTGGAATCAGGAAGTTCTAAGTTCAAATCTGGCCTTACATACTTACTAGCTGTGTGACCTGGTGCCAGTCACCTAATCTCTGACTGCCTGGCACTTAGACACCTAATAAACATTTGTTGACTGACTCACTATCCAAAATCTATCCACCCTTGAAGGCATAGCTCCATTTATATCTCAGAGTCAAGTGTCTGAGATCAGATTTGAACTCAGGTCCTCTTCACTCCAAGACAGAGCTCTATCCACTGTGCCACCTAGCTGCCCCTCTGCCTCTTTCTTTTTGTACTTCAGTCCTTAGTCATCCATTCCCTTGTCTAAACTTCATGGTTGGCAGCTAGGTGGTACAATGGATAGCGCATTTAGCATGGAGTCAGCAAGACCTGAGCTCAAATCTTGCCTCACGCACCATCTCTGTGACCCCTGGTTAAGTCACTTAACCACTGTTTGCTTCAGTTTCCTCATCTATAAATGGGGATAATGATAGCACCCCTCTCCTAGGCTTTTTACAACCTAATCCCTTTTGATCTTTTCAATCTTCTCATCCTTTCCTCTCTGCCTTGCATTCTGTGATCCAGCAGTACAAGCCTACTTCCTGTTCCTCACACATGACACGCAATCTCTTGTCTCTGAACAGGGTGATGCATATGCCTAGAACTCTCTCCTTACCTTTACCACTCAACATCCCTGGCTTCCTTCAAGACTCAGCTCAAATGTCTGTCTACTGGAAGCCTTTCCCACTCCCCACATCCACCTGAACTTTCCTTCTAACTTTCTTTCTACTATTTAAATCTCATATGTACCTATTTATCTGCAAGTTGTCTTCCCCATTAATCTGTAAGCTCCTTGAAGGTTGCAAGAGTTTTAGTGTTTTACCTTTCTTTGTATTCCCCAGCACTTAGTCCTTAATAAATGCTTGTTAATTGTTGATTGATTGACTGATTGATTAACTGTAGAAGGGAAGATCTTTAGATCATTAGTATGGACTCATACCCAATGCAGAACACCACCTGCCACCATCTCTTTCTGCCAACTGCCAAAATGACATCAAACGAAATTACTGTACAAGTATAAATATCCATTTTTCTTAACTACAGGTGAATGATCAGAGATGAACTCATTTCATATGTGACATTATTTTATTATAATTGATGGGAACTGATTAACAAGTGAAACATAATGAGGGTGGGCTGATCTTAAACTTCTAAGTCTAGGTGTATACATGGGAAGGATGAGGTAGATTTGAATAAAAGTCCCATCTAACTATATTAATGAGAATAAAGTAAACAAAGACAAGTTAGGCTGGTTATTAAAGAGAAGCTTTGAAAGGAAAACTGTTCTCCCTTAGCCATGAGGTCTTCTAAAATCTATTCAAGAAAATGTCTCCAATTACATGTAGGAAGGTGAAGTGTGTTGGGAATAGTAATTTGATAACTTGAAAAGGAGCACCTTTAAAGATAAATTCAGGGCAGGGGTGACAGGCATCTCTAGGATGCTTTATTTCAGAATCTTCCTGCTCATTGAGGTAAAGAAGACACTAAGAGGATTATGGGGGAGAAAAAGGCAAAAGCCTCAGATGCATACGTGCTAAAATTGCCTTGAGATAGAGATATTATTGCCCAACCCCTGACTGTTATTTTTAATCTCTTATTGACAAGTAAAACCTTTCCTACAGAGAAGAATTTGGGACATGTAATCCACACTCTTCAATCCTGGGGTTTGAGATAACCCTGACAATTACAACCTGTTGCTCTTTTATCCATTTAGAACAAGATTTGGAATCTATCACAAATGAACAATTTGGCAAGCACAGCTCTCAGTAAAAATCTATTGTCACTTAATTGGCACCATTTTTTAAAATTGCTGAACCATCTATAAGTACAACACGACAGCAAACTATAGCCCTCTGGCAATTCTGTTATGAGTCAATTTTAAAGTTTGGCATTGTAAATGACAGCTGAATGAGTTATTTTGTCCATGATGCAGTGGGCTAGGTAAAGAAAGACATCTACACAACTATTCACATTGATTATCCGTATCTATCTATCTATCTATCTATCTATCTATCTATCTATCTATCTATCCATCTATCAGTATCTATCTCTCTGTATGCCTGCCTGCCTCTCTATATCTCTATCTCTATTTTTCTATCTCTCTGTTTATCTATCTCTATTTCTTTATCTGTCTGTCTATCTATCTCTCTATCTATCGTTATTTCTCTGTCTCTCTGTTTGCCTATCTATCTCTATCTGTCTGTCTGTCTGTCTGTCTGTCTCTATTTCTCTATCTCTCTGTTTGCCTATCTCTATCTGTCTGTCTGTCTATCTCTATTTCTCTATCTCTCTGTTTGCCTATCTATCTCTATCTATTTGTCTGTCTGTCTATCTACCTCTATTTCTCTGTTTGCCTATCATCTATCTATCTATCTATCTATCTATCTATCTATCTATCTATCTATCTATCTATCCATCTGTCATTGATTGATTGCACAGTGTCCCCATACACAGAATTCAATCCCCTTTTCTTCTTCTTGGTATCCCTAGGTCACTTCAAGGCTCAGCTCAAGTACTCCATTCTATGAGAGGCCTTTCCTGATACTTTTAGCTGCTGGAGACCCCTGCAACACTTGAAATTATTTTGGATTTAATTTGTCTATATTTTTGAAACTTTGGAGTTATCCTCAACTCTTCCCTTTCCCTCACATCCACTCAGTTCTCAAACCTTTTCAATCCTAGCTCCATACTATCTCTTGTATCTATCTCTTTCCCTCCATGTATGGGTCTGTCTCCTTAGTTTAGGTCCTTATCACCTCTCTCTCCTGGATAACTGTGATAATTTCCTATTTGGTCTGTCTGACTCAAGTCTCTTTCTTTAAGTAGTTCCTCCACTCAGCTGTCAAAATGATATTCCTAAAGCATACATTTGTATTTATGTTAAATAAATATCATCATAAATGGAGATGATCATCACCATCACCATCATCATCATCATCATCAAGCATTTATGTATACCTATTATATGCCAGACACTGTGCTAAGTGCCAGGGATACAAAGAAAGGCAAAAACACAGTCTCTCCCATTAAGCAGCTCACAGTTGAGTGGGGGAGACATCCGTCATGCAAATAACTAGGTCCATGCAGGATACATACAATGTAAATGGAATGTCATTTCAGAGAGAAGGCACCAGCAGTAAGGGGGGGGGGAGGAGAGGGGTGGACACCCGGAAATAACCTTTTGCCAAAGGTGAGGTTTAAGCAGGGTCTTGCAGTCCTTCAAAGCCTATCCCTGACCTTCCTAGCTTGTCTTCTTCTACATTGTCCCCTTTCACTCACCCTTTGTTCCAGATAAGCTCACCTTGATATTTCTCACACAAGATAATTCATCTCCCATCTCTGCTGTTGTGCAGATTCTGTGTGTGTGTGTGTATCTGCATATGTGTACACACAAATATATAGATGTGCATATATATTTGTATGTATATTTAGGTGTGCATGTTACACATGATAAATTAATTGGCTATCTCCCCTGACAAAATGTAAGTTCTTTGAAGGGAGGGACTGTTTCATTTTTGTCTCTGTATTTCTAGTGCCTGACATATAATTGCTGCTTATTAAATGTTGGTGGATTTGTTGACACATTTTGTATTTACTTACATGTGTATATATTGTGTCTCTCTCAAACAGAGACTCATTTTGTTTTTGTCTTCATATTCCAGAGCTCGGCACAGTGCCTGGCACATAGTGGTAGCTGTTTATTAAGTGCTCACTGAACTAAATTCTCTAATTCCTTTTCTTAAGTGGAAGGATTTACTACAACAAATAATAAAACCAATTTCAGAAGTGAAAACATTAAAATTATGTATTAAATTCAGTGTGTACAACAGTTATTCTATTGTCTTTAGAAGTAAAGGCTTTGATTACAGAATTCCTGTGTAGATCATTTAAAATTATGTTATAACTCAGTTTTATTCATCAGACCTAAAGGTAAGAACTAAAATTACTTCTCTTATTATCCATTTCACTTTTTATCAGTAGACTGCCCCAGATTCATAAGTAGTTTGGAAAAAAGGATTAGTTGAAGAGTTTTC
>NW_027556402.1:226619717-226828405 GCF_003287225.1 Phascolarctos cinereus | reverse complement strand
GTGGGCTCCCCATACCTGCAATGTACTCCCATTCCCACTTTCATCTCTTGGAAACCCTGATTTCCTTCATAACTCAGCTCAAATCCAATGTTCTATATTAACCTGGAGTTGATGAACTTTTAAAAAAAATTGATAACTCTTTCAATGTAATTGATAATCAATATAATTTAATAGTATTTCAATACAATTGATTTCTTTTGTAATCCTATATATTTTATTGTATGCTTTAAAAAACGTCATTCTGAGATAGGGTCCAGAGAGCCAAAGAGATCCAGGACATAAGAAAAGTTTAAAAGCCTCTAATTAACATAAAGTCTTTCCTGATTGCATCCCTATTCCTAGCAGCTAGTATGTTCTTATTCTTGCTGTATTTGTCTTTTATGCACTTATATAAAATTTTTTAACAGGGTACAGTTGATTAGTACCTCTGACCCTATGTAAAAATGTTATACCACAGATGAAAAGGGTGTAACTATACAATGATGTTAATATACAAGTAAAGACACTTCTGAGCAAGTTTTCTTCCTCTTATTCAGTTAATTATATTAAGAATGTCTTCATGAAGTGGTCCATGTCAAAGGAAGTGTACTTCAAAACTATCAATCAGTTAATCAATGAGGATTCAGTAAGCACTTACCACGTGCCTTGCACTGTGGTAGTGATGGGATGTAAACGCAAAACAACAACAACAACAACAACAACAACAATAACAGTACAGTCCTTGTCCTAAAATAACAAGCATTCTTTCATGGAAGAGAGCACATACATATGTAGCACTCTCTCTGGATCTACTTGTCCAATTCCTACTTTTCACTTATGGACAGGGTCCCTGGAGGGTATCTAACTGCTATTCCCTCTTACAGAAAACCCTAGGTCCTAGATTCCTAGTACTGTTGCTCAAAAGCCCCCATTTGTGTGCTTCCCTACTGCGATCTGTCAGCAAGACTAAATCAGATTTCAGCAAAGGTATTTACTCAGGTGTCATAGTAAGAACAGATGGTATACAACTTCCCCTCAAAGGTCTAGTGCACACAGGGAAAACTGATATGAATTTAGAAAGAAGAGTGGTGATAAGACCCTCAGGTATGAAATATATGTGTCAAAGGGATACATTTCAAGTCCTGATTGGTAACTAAAAGTCCTTTTTTGAGTCTATAGCTGGTATTCTTCTCTAGTGCAAGGGGCTACTCTCATTGAAACTACTTTCTCCTTCAAGCAGCTTTTATTATTTTTTGTTTAATAAATTTACTTATTTTTAGTTTTCAACATTCATTTCCATAAGATTTTGAGTTCCAGATTTTCTCCCCATCTCTCCCCTTCCCCCACCCCAAGATGGCATATAAATTGATATGGGCTCAACATATACATGCATCTTAAACCTATTTTCACATTAGTCATGTTCTGAAGAATAATTAGAACCAATAGGAGGAACCACAAGAAAGAGGAAACAAAAAAAAAATAGAAAACAAATAATATGCTTCGATCTACATTCAGCCTTCATAGTTCTTTTTCTGGATGTGGACAACATTTTCCATCATGAATCTTTTGGAGTTGTCTTAGATCCTTGCATTGCTAATAACAGAAAAGTCTATCAAAGTTAGTCGTTGCACAACATGGCTGTTACTGTGTTCAATGTTCTCCTGGTTCTGCTCACTTCACTCAGCATCAGTCTATAGAAGTCTTTCCAGGTTTTTCTGAGGTACATTTACTCATTTCTTACAGCACACTAGTATTTCATTATATTCATGAAACACAACTTGTTCAGCCATTCCCCAATTGATGGGCATCCTCTCAATTTCCAATTCTTTGCCACCACAAAAAGAGCTACTATAAATATTTTTGTACATGTTGTTTCCCCATTCGTATGGTCTCTTTGGTATATAGACCTCGAAGTGGTATTGCTGGGTCAAAGGGTATGCACTGTTTGATAGCCCTTTGGGCATAGTTCCAAATTGTTCTTCAGAATGGGTGGGTCATTTCACAACTAAAACAATACATTAGTGTTCCAATTTTCCCACATCTTCTCCAGCATTTATCATTTTCCTGTTTTGTCATGTTAGCCACTGTGGTAGGTGTGATATGATACCTCAGAGTTGTTTAGATTTGCATGTCTCTAATCAATAGTGATTTAGAACATTTTTTCATATGACTATAGATAGCTTTAATTTCTTAACTGCCTGTTCATATCTTTTGACCATTTATCAATTGGATAATGACTTGTATTCTTGTAAATTTGACACAATTCTCATATATTTTAGAAATGAGGCCTTTATCAGAAACACAAGTTGTAAAAAATCTTTCCCAGTTTTCTGCTTCCCTCCTAATCTTGGTTGCACTGGCTTTGTGCAAAAACTTTTCAATTTAATGTAATCAAAATTATCCATTTTGCATTTCACAAGCAACTATTATTCTGCATCCATCTATTTTTTTCCACAGTGTGTCTCTTGCTGCTTCCAAGTGGGTGGATTGTCTCCTAATTATCTAGTGACTCTGATGACTGGTTAATGGTAGAGGTGGGGGAGGAGTAAGAGAAGGTAGACTTCTTTTACTCTCTGCCATGTAAACAGCTCTCAAACTGCATCTTTACCAGCTGAATCTTGAGTTTACTACCAGTACATTTTCCCACCACTTTTCTGAGGCACTCTTTTTATACCTGGGACAAAGAACATTACCAGTCCTGAACCAAGAGACTAACACCTCATAAAGTGATCAAGGGAAACACTGATTTCATTCTATTCATTGAAATGAGGTACTAGATCCTTCTCTCATGCTTATATAGGTATATACAAAAATTAATATAGAGTAATTTGAGGGCAACAGTGCTACCAGTTGAGAATGGAAATGGTTGTACTTAATCTGAGTTTTCGAGGAAACAAGAAATTCTAAGAGGCAGACATGATGAGGGAGTATTTTTCAGGTATGGCAGATAGCCTGTGCAAAGGCACAGAAAAGGGAGATGGGAGCATTGTGTAGGAGGAAAAATCAAGAAAGCCATTTGGCCTGAACTGTGTTATTTGTAGAGGAGAATTAAGTGTAAAAAGTCTGGAAAAGTAAGTTATGATGGGCTTTAAATGTTCAACAGAGAATTCGGTATTGGCTGCATCCATTATAGTTATGGAATATTATAATTCAATTTAATTCTTTTAAGGAAGTAAAGGTCTAGATCAGGGGTGAGAAACCTGAAGCCTCAATGCCAAATGTAGCCCTCTAAGTCCTCAAGTTCAGCCCTTTGACTGAATCCAAACTTCGTAGATCTGGCCAAGTACCTGGGACAACTATGAGGCAGAATGCCAGTCATTTTGAGGACTAAGGGGTAGGACAAGGAAGACACCCCCAATTCTGGGGGAGTGGCAAGCCAGACATAGAGTCAAGAGAGTGGTTCAGCATGGAAAGACGAGACAAGGACCTAATTACTAGGACTGTTATATAGGGCAGAGACTTTGTTCCAAGGAGTAAGGTAAGGATCTAGTTACTGAAAAGGTATTGAGTAAAGATGTGACCAAACTAGGGTTACAGAGGATTTTATATCTCCTCTACCTAAGTTTGGGGCTGGTATCAGAGTCTAGACCATGGCAATGTTTTCTGTTGGGAATTAAATGTCCCAATCTATGGGTTCTGAAAGCAGTCAGACTAGTCATTATAATTGTTATGGTATTAGGTGATGTCAGATCAGATCATATGATCAGAGAATGAAACTCAGAGATCATTAAGTTCATGCACCCCATTTTAAATACTAGAAAACTGAGACCTAGAGAGGTTAAGCAACTTGCTCAGATGATAAGGATATGTCACAGAATTTGAATCTAAATTTCCATGAGTCTGAGTCCAATTGTCTACACCAAGTTTCCTCTAAATGAATTGAAATAGAAATTAAACCCAAGAGCTATGATACCATTTGCTAGAAGTCTTTGTTTTAAAACTGAATGATGCAATTAGATTCTGTGTAGAGTTTTTAAATGACGTGCTTTTTAAAACTTGATAAACTTACTGTTCCAAAAATAGAAGCCCTTCTAGATGTATTGAACATTAGTAAAGTCACTTCCAATTGATTTACAGACAGGTTGATGGATAAGATCAAATATAATTTCATAATGAAAATACATGCTGGTCCCATAGTGATAGCCAGGAAAATAAACTAGATGGATAACCCATGCACTAATTGGTGGCCACGTAATGGATAGACTCAAGTACCTGTAAGGACTCCCTGTACTTACCCCTATGAAGGATTAATAGGAGGTCATGTAGGGTAGCTAGGTGGCACAATGGGTAAAGTGCCAGACCTGGAGTCAGGAAGACATCTTCATGAGTTCAAATCTGGCCTCAAACACCTAGTAGCTTTGTGACTCTAGGCAAGTCACTTAACCCTGTTTGTCTCAGCTTCCTCATCTGTAAAGAAGCTAGAAATAGAAATGGCAATCCACTCTAGTATCTCTGCCAAGAAGACCCCAAAGGGGTCACAAAGAGTTGGACATAACTGAAATGACTGAACAATAACAACAATGGATAAATCACATTGTATTGGCAGACATGGAAGTGCTGAGATCTGTATCATTAGAAGGATCTATTTCCATCCATAAGATCACAGATAAATCAAATTATGAAATATTGAAGTTGGACAAAGAGCTTTAAAGGAAGGTTCCAAGCCAGAAACAGCATTTGTAATGCCAGATGGGGTGTACATGCTTAATGTCTTACCTGTTGGGCTGAGGAATTCACCTGCTACTTTCCAAAGATGAATTAATGGCTTATTAAGGAGGCTAGGGACCTTTGCCATCTCCATATTGATGATATGGCTATTTTTAGCCAATGTGTAGACGAGCATCTGGAATACCACAGGTTGATACTTAGCACATCCTGCAAAGAGGATGAAAGAGAGGAAACACCAAAGCAGGCACCTACTTGTCAAATTTTGGGGGAAAGTGAGAAATGAACATGCAAACATTGTGGGCTAAGGATCATAAGTTTATCGATTTAGAGCTAGAGGAAAACTTAAAGATCATCAAGGCCAACTAATTCATTGTAAATAACTGTTTTTAAAAATAGATTTGTACTCATAGCTTTTATTTTTACATCTCCCCCTGTAACCCATCCTCTTCTCCAAAATATAGCCATTCTTCATAACAAATTTTGAAAAGAAAAAGAGGACCAGATAAAAAAAAATCAGTAAAACCAACCAACATTAAAAAGAAATGATGTTATATACAATTGTCCACACTCTTGGTTGTCACTTTTTCCCACCTCTGCAAAGGAGGGGATGAGATATCTTCTCATTTTTGCCTTTAGGACCAGGTTTGTTCTTTATGATTCAGAAGCATTCTTTTTAAATTGTTTTGTACTTGTTTTTCTTTCCATCCAAATTTTTGGAGTCATTGTGTATGTTGTTTTTCTGACTCTGTTTATTTCATTTTGCATCAGTTTATGCAAGTCTCTACATGATTCTCTAAATTTGTAATCTTGACTTTTTCTTTACAAAACAGAAATATTCCATTATATTTATGTACCACAATTTGTTTATTAGTTCCATAATTAATGGGCATTTTCTTTGTTTCCAATTCTTGGCAACCATAAAAAATATGCTGTGATAAATATTTTGATGTACATGGAGTCTTTATTTTTTGGCAATGACCTTCAAGAAGTATATGCTTAGCAGTGCAATCTTAGTGTTAAAGGATATGGAAATTTTGACCACTTTATTTGCATAATTCCAAATTGCTTTCCAGAAGGGTTGTAATTTTTCATAGCTCCACCAACTAGTTAGCCTATCTTTCAACATCCCTTCCAATATTGCCTATTTCTATATTTTTTCAGCTTTTCTCATTTGTTATGTGTGAGGTGAAAACTCAGCATTGTTACCACTGTGCATTTCTTATTAGTGAAAGAGTTTTCATATGGTTGTTATGCAACCACAATAATATGCAATACCTCTCACAATATGTTTCTTCAAATTCTTTGACCATTTGTCTATTGGGGAACCAACCCTAGCATTTTTAGAGTTGAGGAAACTGAGGCCTACCTAGATGGAAGACAACTATTTTCCCAGACACACATTTAGTAACAAGCAGAATTAAGATTTGAGTATAAATACTCTGACTTCAAATTAAGCGTTCTCTCCATTTTAACTTAGAGGCTGCTGAAGACTGAGAAACTCCTACTACTAATTAAATTGAATTCATTTCAATTAATATTTATTATTAAGAGCCAAGTCAACTCTTTTGGTAGGCTAAGAAGTTATAAAAGAAGAGCTGGCACTTATTAATGTCCATTCATGGCATCAAAGATTTAAGACTGTCGAAGGGACCTTGAAGATTATTTAGTCCAACCACTTTACGAGTGAGAAAACCCTTAGAGTGGTTAAGTGACTTGCTCAAGGTCACATGTCTAGTAAGTAGCAGAGTCTCAAATCCTTCTCTAAATCTAGGGCTTGTTCTTCTACATGATACTGTCTCTCCACAACTGGGAAAGAACACTGAATTTAGATTAAGGGCACATAGGATTATGGACAAAGAACTAGAAGGGATCTAAGGTGCCTTCTAATCTAAGGACAGTGATATGGTTTAGATCAATGGTCTCATTGGTACAAGAAACACACCCATGAGAGAATTTCCTCTACCATTGCAGGTTGGTAGGTTTAGTCACCTTGAGCCCTGAAAAGTTAAATGATTTACCCAGGGTACTACAGCTAATATGCATCACAGGCAGGTTTTAAAACTCAGAAATGAGATATCCATTGACTACTTCATGTTGCCTCTCTAAATCTAACCATCTCATTGTTATGGATGAAGAATCAGATGTCAAAGGAGACTAAATGATTTGTCCAAGATTGCATAGATATTAAATCTCAGTTCCTCTCACTCCAGACCAGTATTTTTTCCATTGTGGCACACTGCTTCTGAGTGCATCTAGTTTTGCTTTTTTTAAAAAAAATTCCAAACTTGATTTAAAACTGCATTTTAAGTTCAAAGTTGTTAAACCATTCACACAGTCAGATACCTGTATTTCCACATAGGGCTGATTTTAAAGTAATGCTATGGAAAGATGAATTATTTGTAATTGAAAGATATATGCTATAAGGCTATCTGACCTTCATGGTATCAGTTTTAATAATCTTATACTTTCTGAAGTTGACTTCTTATCAAATAATTCATTTTATTGACTGCTTATGATTTTACTAGAAGATCATGAAAATCCAAAATTAATCTAACAAGTATTTATTAAATTCTAACTATGAGCCCTACACTGTGCTAGGTGCTACAAGTCAAAAAAGAAAAAGAGGAAATGGCTTCTGCCATCAAGGACTTTGCATTCTACTCGGGGAGACAAGATGAAAACCTACAAGTTTATACAAAATTTAAAGAGAAGGTAATTTCAGGGGAAGGCAATAGCAGCTGGAAGGTGGTATCATAAAACACCCTGTGAAATATTGCACTGGGAAACCATTGCCAATGTAAAGGACTTACTCGTCTTATCTATATGGATTGTTCAGCCATGGTTTAATTGCACACAAAGGAACACAGGCCATGTGTTCTTCTGACCTCGTAAATGAATGAAGGAGTCTTGATGTGAACAGCCTTTGAAAAACTTGAACTGTAAGTGGCAGAAATAGGAGAAGGGGCTATGAGATTTCCAGATGAAGATGCAGCAGGTTCCTGGAAAACAGGATATCCTGGTGAATACATTGTCTTGAAAGAAGGACCGTAAAGTTAAAACACTGAGAATCTCCTGTGGTTATTTTAATGAGGTGACCCTTAAGTTTTGAGTTTCTGTGAAGATAAGAGAACTGGTAAAAACAAAAGGAGTGGGAAGGAGATGATATAACCAGTAAATTCTTTGTTATGAAGTGGACCCCAGGGTGCCAGAGAAAAGTTAGAACCAATGACACTGTTATAGTGTGTGTGTGTATGTATGTGTGTGTGTGTGTGTGTGTGTGTGTGTGTGTGTGTGTGTGTGTGTATTTCCACATTCTCTTTTTAATTCTTGGACAGTTTAGGAGTCCTTCTAATGACTTCTATTGACTCTTTAATTAGGTCTTTGTTGCCCCAGAGACAGTGGGAATTTTTCAGTGTTATTTGTAGAATCATTGGATTTTAAAATTAGAAGGAATTTTTGAGACCGTCTAGTCCATATCCTTATTTTACAGATGGAAAAACTCATACAAAATGAATATCAGAATGTCAGAGTGAGAAAGAAGCTCAGAAACCATATAATTAAGCCCCTACTTGAACACAAGACCATCTCTATGACTCCACCAACCAGCGACTTGCCAAACTTTGTTCCAAATTTTTATTTAAGGCAAACCTATTTTCTCCTGGGGGAAGCAAATTCTGTGGTGGAATCATTGAATTGTTATAAAGCTTTGGTTTGTTGACTTTGTTTTTCTTTCTTGAAGCTGAAATATGCCTCTGTTCAACTTTCACTCATATCTTTTAGAGCCAACTGGAGAAATTCTAATCCTCTTTCACATGACTCCACCATTTCAGTGAATTTGCCATTGTATTAATGTGGGTTTCTCCAATGATACCTATGGCAACTCACCCATGCCTACCCACCTTGTGACACTCTTACTCTTCCCTTCCTATCAGTTCACCACAACAGAAACAATCAGCCTTCTAGAGACCTTTCTTGACTTTTCACAGTCTACCGACACTAATTGAGTATGCAGCCTTCTCAACAGTTACTCTTTGTTTTATTTTTTACTTGACCAATCATCCATTATTTTTATTCTCTCCTGTTCATACATATCTCAGATATCATCCCTTCTGCTGTTACTCTTACAGGATTCATTCTTTGTAATGTGTTATGTTATCACATAGAAGAGTCCTTGAAATATTTGAAGGAATTCACAATGTCTCATGACCATATTAAGAGTATAAATTGCAGAGCTGGTATATGAACTCAAGTCTTCTTAGAACACAGTCCTCCTTCTACTACCTCACAGCTGCTCCCCAAACCCTTGGGGACATGATACAACATCGTCAAAGAAAAGTTCTAACTTCTTCCCTAAAGTTATAAAGCTTCATGAGTATTTTATTCGCTTCTTCCAAGTTACTCCAGAAAAGTTCTAAAAAAGATAGAATGCCAATGTCATGTACAGTGCAAATCCCACTGGATAATGCCCATTTCAAATCACAGCATTTATAATGAAATTATGAGGTTACCAGTATCAGTAATCATGAAGAATTTTGGTTCTTTCAAGAGTCAAAGAAAGAATCACAAAAACTTTAATTATCCATCACAAGTTTTCTGAAATAAGGCATCATTAAGTCATGGTAGAGGGTTCCATGCCAATGTTATGAGAGAAAACACTAATACTTGATGTATTTGTAAAGAAGTGGAAAACAAGGTCTCTGGCTCAGTGTGGCAGTATGATATAATTTCCATAGACATTGTAATAACTTTAACAGAACTTTTTTTTCTCTTATAAGGTCATACAATTTTCAAATATCTTGGGGGTGTTTCATGGAAAACCAAATCACAATGCAGTTGTCTCTTCTTGACTTCTTTGGATCTCTCTCTCTCTCTCTCTGTCTCTCTCTGTCTCTGTCTCTCTGTCTGTCTGTCTCTGTCTCTCTCTCTCTCCCTCTCTCCCTCTCTCTCTCTCTCTGTCTCTCTCTCTCTCTCTCTTCTCTGTCTCTCTCTCTCTCTTCTCTCCTCTCTTCTCTCTCTCTCACCTCTCTCTCTCTCTCCCTCCTCTCCCTCCTCTCTCTCTCTCTCTCTCTCTCTCTCTTCTCTCTCTCTCTCTCTCTCCCACACACACATCTACCCTAATTCTTCCATTTCTAGTCATTTGAAATTCTGGCACTTCTACTCCCATCGTATAGTGATGGGGTGAGGTGAATATTAAAGAAAGAACACATGGGAAATTCTAGCAGGATATTCATCGAACATGGAAATGAATCTCATTTTGACAGGAGTAGACCTTGAAGAATAAGAGATAATATTTCAATGTGTGTGACCTTTTTTTCAGTGCTAGAGGTATGTCTAATTTATTAAGTGCTATTATTTGCAAGGTACCATACTAGTTAATAGAGATGCAAAGATAGAAACAAAATGTGTCCCTTAACATTCCACTGGGATGCATCCTAACACTTTTGCTCTAGCTTATTAGCCAAAACTCCTAAGGGCTATCTTGAGACTTCTTCCTTCTTTTTGCGGATTTATATTTTCCAGATACATCAGGAAGCTAATCATGGTATCATAGCTTTAGGGCTGTAATGGACTTTGGAGGTCTTCTAATTAATTTTTTTTTTCATTTTATACAGCAGGAATCTGAAGCCTAAAGAAGTTGCATAGCCCATCCAAGATTATTCAGGTACTAAACACATTGTCCAGTCTTCAAATTCCAGCCCTCTTATTCCACATTTGTTTATTTTCTATCATATCACACGTTTCCCTTAGCATCTGGCTTAAGTGAATTACTACAGTCCCCAGAAGTGAGTTGTCTTTAAAGATGCCTGTTTGAAATAGTTCAGAAGATCATCATGAAATTTGTGCCTGTCCTATTTCCCCTCTACCATCCCAGATCCTAGCAATGTAATTTGGGTGGTGGTGTATGGAGTCAGTTAAGGACACCTTCGAGGTTCTCTGGTGTAATGATGAAAGAACAAGATGTCTCTTGTCGCATTTTCTGATATATCATGCATGCTCTTCCGAGGAGGTTGGCATGGCATTGACCTGAGAAGAGAAGTCATCTCTCATCATTAGAATCTGGTGAAGTTTTTTCCAAAGATATTCTCATTCCACGAGCTGCTCAAACAATCGTCTTCCCCCCCCCACCCCTTCCAAAACCTGGGTAATAATCACTGAATTGGACATATAAATTATCGACCCTTTTCCCTAAACAAAGAGGAAAAAGTTTGTGCTGATCTTGGAGCTGATGCTTTCCCCTATGACCCTGCTGATTTGGTCTCTCATTATCCCTACCATGTAAACAGCTTCTATTAGCTGCTTATTGTGCCTTGTTCAAACCAGTCAACTCTTTTGTTGGCAACAAGAAAGGGGCCCTGCATTTGACCCTCAGTAGCTTGTTCTGATTTTGCTGGTTGTTTGTGCTTTGGCTCTGAGCTTTATGGCCTTGTAATATAAATCCAGTTCAGTTCTGAAAACAGTCGCAAGGGGTGCAGATCCTTAGAACTCTTACCCTTCCTTCTTCTACTTCTTAGGCACTGGGTACAAGGAAGCCTTGCTGCAAAGACAGAGACTTTTCCCCAGGGCTCATGTGTGGTTCATGCTTTAGCAGATCATGGCATAAAGAGAAAGCCAGAAGGCTTCCAGAAGCTTACTATGCTTTATATATATGGTAAAGGGAAGAAACAGAGGCTAGGAATCCAGAATCTGGGCCTGGATGGATTGCAAGGAGGAGAGCAGCAGTGATGCAGAAATATACAGAAAATATTGCCAGAGCTTAGCACTTGGGAAAAGGGTAGTTCTTGGCTAAAGGGGAGAATCTAATTCAATTGAACATGTACGTGCCTACTCCTCAGCTAGGAAACCTAGTTTATAGTTTTTGACTTGTAGTCTGGACTACCTAAATTGAATCCTGCTTCAGACATTTACTAATTGGGCACGTTAGCACATTTCTACCAGCCTCTGTTTCCTCATTTTGTCAAATGAGAATAACAATAGAATGTCACAGACTTCTAATGAAGATGAAATTATATATAATATATATGTGTGTGTATACATACATATGTATATATATTTATAACAATTTGCATAATTTAAAGCAATGTATACATACTAGTTATTATTATGCTAAATCCAAGATTACCATGATAGATTTTTGGGGAAAGAAAGTTGAATAAGATGTAACAACAGCCCATAAAGACCTAATAATTTAGTAAAATCTATAAGAATGATACAGAACTAGCTATCACAGCAGGTGTAGTTAAAAAAAAGTAATAACTATGAAGGGTTGGAGGCTAAAATCACTTCTGGCTGTATAGATGAGAGAAGGCTTGATGCAGGGAAAATGCCAAAGGCCACGAACAGAGGAATTCAAGGAAATGTATTCATAGGGCCAGAGACATAGATCTGGGAAATATGTTAGGAGTCATGAGATCATAAGATAATAGATTTAGAGATGAGCAAATTGTTAAAATTTCAGTGTGAGCATTTATACCTCTGAAATCAGCAAAGGCTAAAATCATGATCAATTGTCTTTGTTTGCCTTTTTATTGTCTTGACTCAAGAAAGTGATGAAGAAAAATTAATAAAGCAGTTTAAACTTAAAAGTTTGTGCTATGTTTAAGAATTGATTTTTAATCATTTACCAGCATACCCCTGCATAGGAGGGACATGAAAGATTATCTGCATAGTTCAAGGATTCATGACATAGATTCCACAATTTTTTTGTCAACATTTTGATAACTGTGCTGGAATATAATTGGTTTCCTTGCAATTCTATATATTTTATGCTATAGATTTTAAAATATTAGTCTATGGCATCCATAGACTTCATCAAACTGTCCAACAGGTGTCCTGAACACTTACCAAAAAGGCCTACAACCCCTGGTTTTGTCTAATCCCTTCATTTCATAGCTAAAGAAAATTAGTCTTTTCCCCCAATCTCCTCCTTTATAAAAGAGGAGACAGAGGCCAAGAGGAGTCAAGGGATTAGACCAAGGTCAATAACTAGCAGGATTCCCAAGCGTGGAATTCCAAATGTGGTATTTTTCCACTGTGTCATTCTGCCTGTATTTATGTAGGCCAGGCATAAGGAATATTATGGGCAGCATCATGGAGGAAGAAAAGAGAAGGATGAACATGGGAAATGTCAATTAGAATAGTTTGAATGGAGAAGAGAGGAGTGTGAGATAAGGCTGAAAAGTGAAGAAATGGAAGCCAGATTACAAATGTTCTTAAATACCAAACTAAGGAGTTTGGACTATATCCTCTAGATAGTGACACAGTAATTGAGATTTTTGAGCAAGTACTTAGCTTTGATCCAAAATCCATGCTTTAGAATGGTTACCTAAGTAGTCTGCCAAGAATGTATTTAAAGGGATGGGAGGGGAAGGGGATGCAAGTGGATCAGGAGATTTTTGCAAGAGTCCAAAAGAGAGATGATGAGGGTTTGACTTTAGGTGAAGGCAATAGGAGTGAGGGCAGAGGTAGTAGGAGTAGAATGAGCTAAAAGGGCCTGTTACAAAAATAAAATAATAAGGTCTCCAGTTCTTTGGGAAGTGGTATAAGGGAAAGGAAAATCTTAGAGATATTACAATAAAATCATAGAAACATAGAATGTAGGGCTGCAAAACAAAACCAAAATGAGACAAAGTAATACCCTGCAGTCAGGGCAGGGACAAAAATTTAGATCTGGAAGGGACCTTAGTGGCCAACAATTTCTTCCCATTTTTTTACTGATAAGGAAATTGAGACCCAGAATCACTGACTTGCCCAAGGGGTGGGCTGGAATTTGAACCCAAGTCTTCTTACTCCAAATATAGTAGCCTTTGAATTATACTCCATCCACAATGAAACCATCACAGTAATAAGTTGCCAATGCTTACAAGAGAAATGCTCATATACCGAGAATCACCCTCAACAGAAAACATTTGGAAAGTGGTGCTTCCATGGAGTTCATTGCCCAGGCTTCCTCATTTTGGGTGCTATTATTTACAGCTATAAGTATGACAAACTTTCCAAGCCCATCTACTAAGCCATGGTTTGCTCTAGCACCAAGGAAATGATTCAAGGCTGTCTGTCTGACTGACTCCTGTAATAAGGCTTGCTTTCACTATTCTCCCTCTATCATCTCCTTATGTCAACACCATCAATTACTAGGGAAACATCAAAGTTAACCAGGGAGGTCTGGAGCTGAAACAAACTTCAAAGACATCCATGATCCCGTCCATTATTAAAATACCCAAGCACCTGAGTATCACTGCTTTTATTACCTCTGCTGAGCAGGTCAATGAAATACAGGTCATTTTACGTGCGCAGATGTGGAGGGACGAAAGCAGAAAACCGATATTCATGTCAGGGATTGTTCATAGTCCCCAGAGACTGGCATTTTCATCCCAGAGATTCAAGGCAATTCCTTTTAGCATCCCAATTTCTCACCAATCCAGAAGGCAAGGTAACCCACCCTCCCCCCCACCCTAGAGCAAGACAAAAGTAATTGTTCTTTAGCATCTAATGCTGAGAAGGGCCTGTGAGAAACAAAGGCAATGCAGTTAAAATGAGTCAAGTTTATTAGTAGTCTGTTCTTCTGTGGGGCTTTTTTTTTTTTGGCATATGGAACCATATAGTCTTAGAAGCTGATAGGGGATGTGGGACCCCTTCCTACAGGAAGGGGCAAATGGAGACATGCATTTCTTTATGTCTACAAGCTGTAAAATAGTGAGACTGATAGCCTCATGTTGCTTCTGAAATCAGCCTTCTTATTCCATAACACACACAAACACACACACACACACACACACACACACACACACACACACACACACTTTTTTTTGGCCCTGAGGTAAAAAGGTTTTAATTTAATCAAAACCTTGGAGATTAAATAATTAAACCTGGATACATCCACCATTTTTTATTGCTAATTAGTCATCGTGAGGTGCTATTGCCACAGGTTGCCAGAGTTCCTAAATTTAGCTGGAGAATATTACATCGATCACAGAGAAAACCAGCCCAGAGTCCCTGGGGATGGTCCGAACGTCAGCAAGTGCGTGGTGGCTCAGTCCACCTCTCACCTACTAAAAGGGGGGGGGCTCCTTGGTCCTATCAGGAACGATCTGCCTGCTCTCCCACTGCACATAGCAACCAGCCAAATGTGATTTTCCATCCTTAACCCCTTGAGGGTCTCTGTTTGAACATCCTGGAAAGATGATTCACTCCCTGGGCTCTGGGCTACCTGACTGCCTCTGGACTGGCCTGCTGTGTGTCCTGGCTCCAGCATGTTCCCAAAGAGCTCCATGTCCCCAGGAAGTCCTGACAACCACTCCTTCCATGTGCACACATATAAAGAGTGAATATCAGGTTACAATGGAGGGAACAGAGAGTGACTGCATTGATTCCTGAATGGCACACATCAGACATTTTTAGGGATTTTCCTAGGGAGCACAAGAAAGTAGGCATTCATTAGATCAGCAGAATCCCCTTCTTATTGGTCCCTGATGGCCCCAGTGCCTGTTCGTTAGGTGAGATTCCCAACCAAGACTATCTCTGAACTGATCCTCCTCTCTTCTCATTCAGGGTTGTGTACTGGGAGGATCATGCAGTGGGCAAGGATTGTCTTTTGCATCCCTCCAGGATTTCTAAAACTGACACAATCACTATATTTCTTTTCAGGCTTGGGGTCAAATCCTACCTTTGAACCATGCTACCTATGGGAATTTGGGCAAGTTATTGTAGTCTTCCCAACCTCCATTTATTTTTCTGTAAAGTGAAGGGGGTGGATGAGCTATTCTTCAAGGTCTCTTCTGTATCTAGGGTTATGATTCTATGAAATCATCTAATCTCTTTGAGCCTCAGATTCTCTCTGCTATATATTACCTATCTACATTAAGGAGATGGATTAAATGATAACTTGACATAGGTCTCTTCCACTGTTGTGAGATGCATCCAACCAGTATGTAAAGAACAAAGATCATTGCTATGAGAAACAGGAGCCCAGGATTCTAGTTATACCCCCTTCAACTCACCCACCCACCTACCCTCATTATGCTCATCATATGACCACAGATGAATCACTTAACCTTAAGGAACCTCAGTTGCCTCATCTGCAAAATGGTTATATATCTTTCCTGCCTAAAAATAGAGAGTATAACCAGGTGATCTCTTGTGAGCTCATCTCCAAGCTTGAATATTGATGATGCCTATAAATGTACATGTTTGTTCTATAGCAATAGAATGCTACAACTTGGAGGGACTTAGAAATCCTAGTAATCCATCACCTTTCTTTTTGCAGGTGAGGAGTTAAAGCCCAGATGATTATAGTGATTTGCTCAAGACCATTCAGCTACTAATGATTTCTCTATATTGGATAGCAATGAGAAAGGTCTTTTGTACCTGAGCTTAACCAGAAGGTCTGGGTACCCACAGGTTTCTGGATTTAAAGGGAGAGAATAGTGATGTGACTTTCACAGGCTCTGGCAGGCAAGGGAATGGAAGCTTGGTTGAGTCATAGGACTAAAGACATACTTTAAATTAGAAGGGGCAGTGAGGTGGGGTAGTGGATTGAACACTAAGCATGGAATCAGGAAGACTCATCTTCATGAGTTCAATTCCTGGCTTCAAGTACTAACTAGCTGTGTGACCCTGGGCGAGTCACTTAACCCTATTTACCTCAGTTTCCTCATCTGTAAAATGAGCTGGAGAAAGAAAAGGCAAAACCACTCCAGTATCTTTGAAAAACAAACAAAAGAAAACCAAATTGGGCCTTAAGACTTTGACATGACTGAATAATAACAGTAAGAGATTGTCTCCTCTGATCCCTCTCATTTTATAGAAGAAAAGGAGAGAGACATCATGATACCAAAGATTGAGCTTGATTCCATGGGACATGAATTTAAATACTACTTCCCCCAACCCTGAAATTCATTTATTTAATCAATCAGCAAGTCTTTACTGAGGGCTTTGTTGTTATTGTTGCTCGTCTTTCAGTTGCATCTGTCCTACTCTTCTACTCTTTGTGACCCCATTTTGGGGTTTTCTTGACAAAGATGCTGGAGTGGTTTGCCATTTCCTGCTCATTTTACAGATGAGGAAACTAAGACAAACAAGGTTAAGTGACTTGCCCACAGTCACACAGCTACTAAATGTCTAAGGCTAGATTTGAAATAAGGAAGATGAATCTTCGTGACTCCAGGCCCAGCACCCTATCCACTGAGTCACCTAGCTGCCCCTACTGAGTGCTTGCTCTGTGTTAAATACTGAAGATACAAAAAGGAAACACACACACACACACACACACACACACACACACACACACACACACAAAATCCTTGCCCTCAAGGCCCTTACATACTAATGAAGAGGCCAAGTAAGGAAATAGGTATGTACAGGATCGACACTGAGTAGAAGCAAGTAACACCGGAGGGAAAGACACAAGTGACTGGGAAGGCCTCAACTCTCTGAGCCTTAAGATCGTAGGCCTTCTGAACTTAACAGTGAAGGGCTTGGAGTAGATGGTGCCTAAGGTCCAGGCCAGCTCTAGATTTATGATCCCATGAGGAACAGAGAGGATAGTAGAGTTGTCTAAACTTAAAAAGCAAATTGTTAGCAGAACTAAGATTTGAATCCAGCTCTTCTGACTTTAAATCTAACATTCTTTTTTCTCCATTAAGCTATGGTCTCATACTATATTTGCTAGGAATTCAGGCATGGTAAAAGCAAGGGAATGTGACTTTCATTTTGTTTTCTTGTTTACTTATTTATTTGCTTTAGTACAGCTTTGGAAAAGTCATTTTCCCTCTCTGGGGTTCAGTTTACTAGTTTAATTGGTCTAGGAGATTTTCCAAGTTCCCTTCCAGCTCTAATTTTCCTGGTTCTTATGACCAAGGAATTATCACTCAACTCTGGAATGTATATGAAGACATTTTACCTGGTAACACAAAACACTCACCTACTAGCCAGGAAGCCACATTTATGTTTTTAATTAATGTTTTTTCAATTACAAATTGTCTCCCTCTTTCCAGCCCTTCCACCACACATTAAGAAGGCAGGAAATATGATACCCATTATTCATGTGAAGTCATGCAAAAAAAAATTCCATATTCACTGTGTTGCAAAAAAAGGTGGGCAAGAAACATAAAGTGAAAAAAATATCCTTCAATCTTCATTCGAAGTTTATTAGTTCTCTCTCTCAGAAGGTGGATATCATTTCTCATCAATAGTCCTTTGGAATTGTTGTGGATCATTGTGTTTATCAGAGTAGCTAAGTGTTTCACAGTTGATTATCCTTACAATGTTGCTGTTACTGTATACAATATTTTCTAGTTCTGCTCATTTCATTTTGTATCAGCTCATATTTATATCAGATCAGATCATTTCCCAAGCTTTTTCTGAAACCATTCCCTTCATCATTTCTTATAGCACAATAGTATTCCATCAAATCATATACTGCATCTTTTATTTTAATTTTCATTTCTGAAGGTTTAAAGATTTTTTTATTTCCCCCCATTTAACAGCATTTTATTTTCTTCCAGTTACATGTAAAGATACTTTTCAACATTCACTTTTATAAGATTTTAGTTGCATTTTTTTCTCCCTCCACTTCCCCTAGGTGTCAAGCAATATGATATAGGCTATAGATGTACAATCATATTAAACACATTTCCACATTAGTTACGTTGTAAAAGAAGAATCAGAACAAAAGGGGAAAACCACAAGAAAGAAAAAAGACAAAAAAAGTGGAAATGTTTTACACCTTACAAAGTGCTTTTCCAACAGCACTCTCTGGGTATGTAGTGAACATATTATTATACCCATTTTTATACATGGAAAAACTGAAGCTCAGATATAAGAAGTCACTTGCCTTTGGTCACACAGCCAAGAGTGAGTCCAGATGCTAACCTAGGTCTCACAACACCAAACCCACTGCTCTTTTCTATTATGTCATTTTCTTTTTCCTGAACAGGTCTATATTAGCTTGTGAGGCTGCTTTCTGTGCCATAATTCTGAGAACTCACATAGCAATTTGTAACTCTCATGTGTTTTTTGTTTTTGTTTGTTTGGGCAAAGGGGCTAAGTGACTTGCCCAGGGTCACACAGCTAGTAAGTGTTATGTGTCTGAGGCTGGATTTTGACTCCAGGGCTGGTGCTCTATCCACTGCACCACCTAGCTGCCCTGAACTCTAATGTACTTTACAAGTTCTATTTCTATTAAAGTCATTCAGAGTAAGAATGGGCATTGTCTAGATTATGGCATATGAGTGGAAAGACAGTACATAAAACTCATCCTTTGGTATACAGATCTTGAATGGTCATCTTATCTTTCATGGACAATGAATTGAGCACAGATTTGCAGAACAGAAAGAAAATGGGATGGATTATAACTATGAAATGGCACAAAACATCCTTTTTATAGCCAGTATTCTCCTGGAGAAGTAATATAACTGTGGAATATGGAATGCCATAGTATCAGAAGAATAAAAATTGAGGATGACCCACAAGTGAAAGAAGAGAGAAATAAAGGTAGCAAGCATTAGCAGTGTCAGCATGTCATCAATAATGGTGAGTGTAAGAGTTAGAATTCAAGGTATTATATAAGAAATATATTATCAAAAAGGTAAATAGCTTAGTAATTTAGAGAGATGGAAATTCAATAGATGGGTAACATAAGGTATGCAATGGTACCCAAACAAAATCCAAAGACCAAAAGAAAATCTTGATGCATATTGGGTAGATTAGTTATAGAATGTGGATAAGAATAGCAAAGAATAAGGTGAAGATGAGTTGTAATCTATATTAGACGAGGGAATAACCACATTGATGAGATTCATTGAAGTGACTATATTCTTTTTCTAGATTACAATGTGCTCCTTGAAATCAGGGCTGGCATCTTATTCACTTGTTTCACGTCTCAAGGACTTTTCATGGTAAGGTGTATAAAAGTAGACGGTTAACAAATGTCCATAGAATCGAATGGATCTCAAAGTGCTTTACAGAGATCCATGCTTTTTCCTTTAAAAAAAATCTTTTAAAGTATTACTTCCAACTCCTTGGTGAGGTCATAGGTAGACAAAGAACAAGGTGCAAACTAGTATTTTTCTTCTTAGGAAAGCAGTCTTGCTACTTTCTGAATATTGAACAATTGAAAGATGGAGATTTTTCAAAGCAACAGTCTGTGAAGAGAAATCATGGGAAAGGTAAATGACACTTAAGCTGTCCTGACTAACATGAACATCAGATAAAATGAGGGGAAAAGTTTTGTTGATGGTAATTACTTTGCACAAATATGAGTTGTAATTCCTATATTCACCCTAGCACTCTTGCAATTGAGGCTTAAGGAACAATTCATGCTTTGGGCAAGGTTTTCATTGAGAGCCTACAGTTCCATGGCTAAGAAACATTATGGTGCAGTGGAAAAGCTAATTCTACAGCAGAAAACCTGGGTTCAAATCCAAAGTTCAAATGCACCTATGTCACTTTGTGAAAAATCTCTCCTCTCTAACAGATTGGACATATCTGATAATCTGGATTCTGTGGTCCTTATCCATAAGGTTTCAATTCTTCAAATATCGCTATAACATTTCAAGAGTTGTGCATTGCTGGGAAATGGGCTAACTTTATGGATGGATGGATTATTTAAAAGACCACATGTTATCTTTTAATATACCATATAACATTCCAGAAATAAAAATAAATATCATTTGAGTAATTCCTGGAAATATCCAAAATCTATTGTGGAAAAGGTGATAAATGAAAATCTAGAAAAGGAAGCTATGATAAGCAATCAGCCGTATCCAATAGCTTCATCAAGAATAAGTCATCTCAGACTAACTTCATGTTACTTTTTAATTGGTCATAAAAAAGCTATGGATATAGTTTATAATTTAGCAAAGCATTTTAAACAGACCCTCATGCTATCTTTGTAAACAAGATAGAGGAATGTGTGGTAGACAATAGTAGAGTTAGGCATAGTTAGAACTGACTCAATGGCTAGTCACTCAGTATAGTGATTAATCAGTTGACTTAGAAGGAGGTCTTTAGTGACAAATGGAACTGGTCTTCGTCTAGTGTGGTTAACATGATAATTAAAACCTTGGATTAATGAATAAGTCCTAAATTTTTCAGATTTTTCTGTGACAAAAAGCTGAGAGAAATTCTCAAAACATTGACACAATCAAGATACAAAAAATTCTTAGCAGGTTAGAAAGTTTGAACAAATTGAATAAACTGAAATTTAATAGGTTGCAAAATAAAGTCTTATTCTTGGCTTAAAATTTGACTTTTTAAGTCCGATATGGGAGAAGTAGGATTATATAGCATTTCCTGAAAAATATCTTGGAGAATTGTAGATCTTACATCATAGAATATAAGATCATGTAAGCTATCAACAAAATATTGGAATAAAGAAGACTAATGTGATTTATGCTACATTAAGAAAAGTATTTTCAGTTCTAGCCTGGGCTGCGTGCTGCCTGCAGGGCTCTGTAATAGGAGGTAGAAAGAATTGGTAGGGTAGGGATTATATATGTAAACCCTGGGGAATAGCAGCAGTCAGTGATCAGTACCATGCCAAAATGGAGTGTTAAAAGATCCAAAAAAGGACATCCCAGGCCCAGAGGATTTGATTTCCTTAATATTCAGTCCTGAGGCAGCATAGAAGGCTTTTCCGATACAGTGTTCTAAACCTTAAAAATCCAGGGTGGGGCTAACCACTAGAGGTGGATTGCTCAGGAACTAGGCGACACAGAGTAATCCAGACAAGTTTGACCACCCGACGTAACAATAAACAGGGGACGATTGCCGTAGCATTAATTTGGGAACTAAGGCTGAAGAAATGAGAAAGTCAAAGAAAAGAATGAACAGTAGTGAACATTATTGCAAAAGTAAAAGTCTGTCAAAGGGAGAAATTAATTCTATAACCACAAGCAGAGACTTAAGGGAAAACAATGGATTTACCAGAGCTAAGTGATTATGTATAAGAAACAAAAAAAAAGATTTTTTTTACAAAAAAAATAAAGGAATTGGAAGAAAAATTCTAAATAGAATAAATAGTTATGAAAAGAAAGTGGCAAACAGTCCAAGAATGGGACTCTCTGAACATCAAAATTGGTCAAAGAGGAATCAATTAAATCATAAAATGGAAAGACACATTAGAATCAAATTTTAAAAAAAGCCTAAAAAAAACAGAAAAAAATGTAAAACTTTTGAAGTAAAAAAAATAATTGATCTGAAGAACAAGTCAAGCAGAGATAATTTAAAAATCACTGGAGTCCTTGAAAATCATTATGACAACAATAATAACAAAATTCCTGGATACTATATTTCAAAGAGTCATAAATGAAAACTGTCCAGATCTATTAGGACCAGTGGGAAAAGTGAAGATAGGAAGAAATAAATCCATAAAAGGAAAAGTTCCCAGAATATAATATAAAAAAAATAAGAGTTCCTAGAGTTCCTATGGAGGGAGAGAGAGAGAGAGAGAGAGAGAGAGAGAGAGAGAGAGAGAGAGAGAGAGATATTGTAAACATTCACAAAGCAGTTTGTGTACCAAGGAATTATAGACATCATCATGCAAGACCTGACATCTTCTACATATGAGAAGAGATCTTGGAAAATATAGGCTTACAAACAAAAATAGCTTACTCTCTGAAGCTACAGGGAAACAGGAGATCTTTAATGCAGCAGAGTACTTTCACGCATTTCTAATGAAAAGATTGTGACTGAGTAGGAACTTTGAACCACAAACTCAAGAGTGGAGAGAAACCTAAACCAATAAATATATTTGAGTAGTTGGAAGGAGCTTTATGATTTTGTAGGATTGACATCCAAATATATATGACAAATATCCCTTCAAAACCTTCATTTCTTCTAGCCTGTATTCTTCTAGCCTATATTGAAGGAATTAAATGAGGAGAAAAATGGAGTCCAGATGTTGGGTTTGTGCTATTGTGAGGGTCTGAAAAATGAAAGTGAAGGAATGATGAAAGAAATATATCAATGTAGAAAGGAGGAAGAATTGGCTCTTTTAATTTAATTTGCTTTTTATTGTGTTTCTAGTACAAACATAGGGAGGAAAGCATTGGGAATGGAAATTACATTAACCTCATTGTTCTCAGAATTAGATATAAAATACTTCAACACATGGCAAAATTTGTGTAGCAATGTATCAACCTCAACAGGGACAAAAAAAAAGTGTTTATGAAGGGGTTAAGAAGGATAATGCTGGGGAGAAAATAGCTGCCAGCAAAAGTCATTTCATTATCCTGAAGGAGAAGAAGACAGGAAAGGAGAGAGGAGGGTAGGGTAAAGGATGATAGGGGAGGGTGGAGGAGGGGAGGGGAGAAGAGGGGAGGGAAGAGAAGAGGAGGGAAGGCAAGGGAAGGGAAACAGGAGGGGAGTGAAACAGGAGGGGAGGGAGAGAAATGAAACTAGAATCTAAATGTGTGCCTTAGGTTGTCTTTTGGCCAACTGGTAAAAAGGTAGACAAATGGTCGTATGTTAATGGAATACTTTTGCATCCTAAGAAATGATGAAAGACGATCTCAGAGAATTTTATTTAGTATGAACTGGTGAAATGTAAAATAAGCAGAACTAGATGAATAATTTATATAAAGAAAATGATATTTTAAAGAAAAATAAATTCGGAATACTCAAATTCTATTTCAATGAAGAACCATGTCTTCAGAGAAACTATGATGAAGAATGATAATCACCTCCTTACAGAATAGTTATGCACACAATTCGCAGGAAAAGTTATAGGGTTTTGGATGTGGCCAGTGAGTGAATTAATTTTGTTTGAGAATACTTATTGCTAACAAACTTTTTATTACAAAAAAGAAATTATTTTTTCCTCTTGGTTAATGAGTTTGAGAAGAGGTAACTCAGCAATATAGTTATTAAAGTATCAAGGTACTGAGACATTTTTCAAATGAATAAAGGAGTTTAGGGAGAAACAAAGAGAAACAGGACATTTTTGAAAGTGATATATAGAATTTATTATGTATTTTTTATATTTTTCAAATATCTTATTTTTTCCAATAACGTGTAAAACAATTTTAATATTCATTTTTAAAAACTGAGAGTTCCATTTTCTCTTCCTTACCCCATCCTCTTCCAATCCCTGAGAGTGCAAACAATTTGAGATAGTTTATACCTGTGCATTAATGCAAAACATATTTCCATATTAGTCATGTTTTAAAAGAAAACACAGGCCAAAAAACAAAACAGAAAAAATTAAGAAAGTTTACAATAGTATTCTCTGATCTACGTTTAGACTCCATCATTTCTTTCTCTGAAGGTGATATCATTTTTCTTAAATCCTTGAGAATAGTCTTGAATTTTTGTACTGCTGAGAATATCTAAGTTATTCACAGTTGATCATCATAAAATATTGCTATCATTATGTACAATGTTCTCCTGGTTCTGCTCATTTCAGTTTGCATCAGTTCATATAAGTCTTCCCAGGTTTTTCTGAAAGCATCCTGCTCATCATTTCTTATAGCCCAATAATATTCCAGGACGTTCATATACTAAAATGTGTTCAGCCATTTGCCAATTGATGGGCATCCCCTCAATTTCCAATTCTTAGCCATTGGAATAATAGCTGCCATAAATATTATGTATTGGTCCTTTCTTTTTCTTTGGTGTTTTTTGGGGTACATACCTAGTAGTAGTATTGCTGGGTCAAAGAATATGCACAGTTTTATAGACCTTTGGACATAGTTCCAAATTACTCTCCAGAATAGTTGGATAAATTCACAACTCTAGCAACAGTGCACTAGGGTCATAATTTTCCCACATTCCCTCCAACATTTGTCAATTTCCTTTTCTGTCATATTAGCCAATCTGATATATATGGGATGGTTTCTCAAAATTATGTAAATTCGCATTTTTCTAATCAATAATGACAGGGTATTTTTTTCATATGACTATAATTTTGATTTATTCATCTGAAAATTGCTTTTGACCATTTATCAATTGGGCAATGACTCATATTCTCACAGTTTAACTCAGTTACCTCTACATTTGATAAATCAGACTTCAATCATAGAAACTTGCTATAACCCCTACCCCCAGTTTTCTGCTTTCCTTCTAATCTTGGATGCATTGGTTTTGTGTGTGTAAAACCTTTTTATTTAATGTAATCAAAATTATGGATTTTATATCCCATAATTCTCTCTATTTCTTATTTGGTCATGAATTTTTTCATTATCTATAGATCTGACAGATAAACTATTCCATGCTTCTCCAATTTGCATATGGTAGAGCTTTTTTTGTCTAAATCATGTACCCATTTTGACCTTACCTTACTATTTGCTTTGAGATGTTGATGTATACTTAGTTTTTGCCAAACAGCTTTACATTTCCCAGCATTTTTCATTAAATAGTGAGTTCTTGTCTCAAAAGCGGGGATCTTTACATTTATCAAACACTAGTTTACCATTCTCATTACATACTGTGCATTGCGTACCAAATTTATTACAAGGTTACACGATTCTATCTCTTAGGCAGTACCCAATTGTTTTGATGATCACTACTTTATAATACAGTTTGAGATTGTATACAGACCACCTTCTTTTACATTTTTTAAAATTAATTCTCTTAATGTCCTTGACTTTTTGTTCTTCCAGATGAACTTGGGTGTCATTTTTCTAGCTCTGTAAAATACTTTTTTTCTTTTGGTAGTTTGATTAGTATGGCACTGAACATTAAATTAATTTAGTTAGAATTGTAGTTTTTATTATCTTAATTTGACCTACCCATGAACAACTAATGTTTCCAATGGTTTGGATCTGACTTTATTATTGTGAAAATTGTTTTGTAATTGTGTTTATATAGTTCCTGTGTTTGTCTTAGAAGGTAGACTCTCAAGTATTTTATATTATCTTCAGTTACTTCAAAGGGCATTTCTCTTTCTTCTCTTGCTGTTGTACTTTTTTGAAATGCAAAAAATAGAAATGGTGATGATTTTGTGGGTTAATTTTATATCCTGAAACTTTGCTAAAGTGGTTAATTATTTCAACTAGTTTTTAGGTAATTCTTCAGTATTCCTCAAGCATACCAACATATCATCTGCAAAGAGTGATAGTTTTATTTCCTCATTGCCTATTCTTATTCCTTTAATTTTTTTCCTTGTTTTACTGCTATAACTATCATTTTGAATACAGTATTGAATAACAGAGGTGATAGTAGGCATCCTTGACCTTGCTTTGTCTGAGATCATGATTACTACCCTTGTTTTGTTTTGTTTTTTACTTCAGCTGAAGCATGATAGATTCTGCTCCAGCCCTTTACCTTTATTCTGTGTGTGGTGTTAGGCTTCAAGTGAATATCTGGTAAACAGCATATTGTAGGATTCTGGTTTTAATCAATTCTGCTAACCACTTCTTTTATGGATGAGTTCATCCCATTCACATTCATAGTTATGATTGCTAACTGTTTATTTCCCTTCATCCTATTTTCCCACTGTTTGTCCTTTTATCTCTCCCGCTCTATCCTTTCACTCTGTCTCCTTTCAAACATGTTTCACTTTTGACCACCAGATAAATGTCTATACCCAACTGCGTGTGTGTTGGGTATTGGCTCTTTGAGCCAGTTCTGATGAGATTAAAGTTCAACCATGACCCACCACCCTTCTTGTCCTTCATTGTAAATGCTCTTTCATGTCTCTTTTAGGTGAGCTAGTTTACCTCAACATGCATCTTCCTTCTCCTTTCTCCCAGCACATCACAGTGAATCCAAATGCATCTCAGAACTTAATTTTGTGCTTTTGGATTTCATCCCATTGTAATCGTTTCACTCCTATTCTCTCTGTCTGTGTATACTCTAACTGCCCTAAAAATTATTGGGACTTACAAGTGTCATCTTCCCATGTAGGAATATAAATAATTGAATACTATTTAATCCCTTATGATATCTCTTTATGATTTATCTTTTCATGCTTCTCTTGAGTCTTGCATTTGAAAATCAAATTTTCTGTTTAACTCTGGTCTTTTCATCAAGAATTCTTGAAAGTACTCTGTTTCATCAAATATCCCTTTTCCCTCCAAACAATTATACTCAATTTTGCTGGGTAGGTGATTCTTGGTTGTAATCATAGCTCTTTTTCTCTCTGGAATATCATATTTGAAGCCCTTCAATTTTTAATATTGAAACTGCTAAATCCTGCGTTATCATGACTGTGGCCCTACATATTTAAAGTATTCCCTTCTGGCTGCTTGAAACATTTTGTCCTTTACCAGAGAATCCTGAAATATGCTTGGGCTGTAATATTTGTGAGAGTTTTCATTTAGGGATCCCTTTCAGGTAATTATAAAATCTTTCAATTTCTATTTTACTCTCTGGTATCAATGCACTATTTTTTTTTACAATTTCTTGAAATTTGATTTCAAGCTCTTTTTTTAAAAAAAATCACAGCTTTCACGTAATCCATTAATTCTTAAATTGTCTCTCCTTGATTTATTTTCAAGTTCAGTTGTTTTTCCAATGAAATATTTCACATTTTCTTTTACAGTTTCATTCTTTTGATTTTGTTTTATTTTTTCTTGAAGTCTCATCATGTCATTACTTTACACTTCCACAATTCTAAATTTTCAAGAATTACTTTCTTTATTGAGCTTTTATATCTCCTTTTCCATTTGGACAATTCTACCTTTTAAGGAGTTGTTTTCTTCAGTGAATTTTTGCACATCTTTTTCCATTTTTATACTTCGTTTACCAAGCTGACTCTTTTTTCATGAATCTTTTGTATCACTCATTTTCCCCAATTTTTCCTCTATCTCTCTTATTTGCCTTTTTTTCTTTATTGAGCTCTTCTAGGAAATCTTTTTAAGTTTGAAAACAATTCATTTTATTCTTTGAGTCTTTGCATGGAAAGTTTTCTTCTTCTGAATTTGTGTTTTAGCCTTTCCTATCACCATTTAACTTTATATAGTCAAGTTTTTCTTTTTTTTTCAACCTATTACTTTACTTTTAGCTTTATGTTAAAGTTGTAATCTGTTCAGGGTTGGGGCACTCTTTCAAGCTTTAGGTTTTTTGTACTGCTGTGTTCAGAGCTAATTCTGAAGACCTGCAAGTTTTCAGATCTTCCAAGGTGGTATCATTTAAAGAGATGTGTAGTCACTGCTCTCCCGGTCTGTGAGTTAATGAAAGAACTATTTTCCACCCTAAAACTGTGAACAGGGTCCCCACACCCCTTCAACTACAAGCTCTAGAGTACTAGTGCCTCCTCACCCATATCCCCATATAGGCAATGCAATAGAGTACTATACCCAGTGCCAGGAAAAGGTTCCCAGTAACCTTCATCTGACCAGTTGTCTGGTCTTCTTACCATCTGTAGGCTGAGAGCTCTGGAATTTCTTGTTCCTGAGTCAGTCACCTGCAATACCTATGCTGGCTTTCCAGGACCTAGCTTGCTGCTGGCTTGCTAGGGCACTGCCTGTGCTGGACTGTGCATCACTCACACTGGTGAGACAAACCTTTCCTATTGATTTCCTAAGTTGTCTTGGGCTGGGAAATTGTTTCACCTTGTCCTTTTGTTGGTTCTGCAGCTCCAGAAATTCATTTTGAGGTGTTATTTTCCAGTTGTTTGGAGGGGAATTTAGAAGAGCTCAGGTGAATTCCCTGCATTGACTCTGCTATCTTGGCTCCACTGAGCTACACACACACATACACAGTCCCCATATATATATACACACACACACACACACACACACACACACACACACACATATGTATGTATGCATGCATGCATGCATGTATATACATATATACATATGTATATGTGCATATATACACATGTATATGCATGTGTGTATGCATGCATGTATATACATATACGTATATATGTACACATGTATATGTACATATGTATATGTGTATATATGTATAGCATGTATATGTATATATGTATGTATATGTATATATGTATATATATAATATGTGTGTATATGTATATGTGTGTATATATGTGTATATATGTATATATGTATATGTGTATATGTATACATTTATATATAGTATATGTATACATGTACATATAGTATATGTGTATATATAGTATACGTATATACATAGTATGTATATATATATATATATACACATATATAGTTTATGTATATATGGAATACATATATAGTATAGTTATATATGGAATATATATGCGTGTATATATACATATATACACATATATACACATATATACACACATATACATATACACACATATTATATATATACATATATACATATACATACATATATACATATACATGCTATACATATATACGTATATATGTACACATGTATATGTACATATGTATATGTGTATATATGTATAGCATGTATATGTATATATGTATGTATATGTATATATGTATGTATATGTATATATGTATGTATATGTATATATGTATATATATAATATGTGTGTATATGTATATGTGTGTATATATGTGTATATATGTATATATACACACATATATATTCCATATATAAGTATACTATATATGTATTCCATATATACATAAACTATATATATGTGTATATATATATATATACATACTATGTATATACGTATACTATATAGTATATATATATATATATATATATACACATATACTATATGTACATGTATACATATACTATATATAAATGTATACATATACACATATACATATATATACAAATACACATGCAAGCAAATATATATGCATATATACATGCATATATACATACATCCATGCTTATATACACATATACATACATGCATATATGCAAATACATACATTTATATATATATATACCTCTCTGTATATAACTATACATATATAACTATATACCTATAGATAGATAGATAGATAGATAGATAGATAGATAGATAGATAGACAGACAGATAGATAGATATACACACTCTAATATCCCCCTATTGCCACAATTGAGGAAGGCCATTGATATCCTGAAAGTATCCAGAGAAGGATGTACAGGTAGGTAAAAGGCCATGAAAGTATGCTTTGTGAGAATTGATTTAAAAAAAAAAACAAAAACTTGAGCCATTTAGAGAGGTAAAATAATGATTTAGGACAGATATAATAGCTACATTTAAGTTTTTTAAGGCATAGTAATTTGAAGAGGGATTACTACAAAACTTTGAAGCAATAGGCAGAATTTGCAGAAAAACAGATTTTATCACAAAGTATAAGAATGACTACTCAAACAATTAGAATACATTGTACTTCCAGGAAGACAGGCAAGGGAGAGTCTGTGTCTAGGTCTTGCATCCCCTTCACTACCTCAGCACAATTAAAAAATATCTCTATTCACAAAAATGAAAAGCAATAATAAGAAATAGGAAATTATTTCTTACAAGGTCACTTATATAGGAACAAAACAATGAAAAGTACAATACACCAACTCCTCTACCTGGATGACTATGCACACTGTTTGGAGCACCATTCTCAGCATTCTGAAGGAATATTGAACCATTTAGCATTGCCTTGTATGGCCTCAAAAGGCACAATCCTTTAACTGAACAACTACATACACTCTCAAAGAAGTAAGAGATTGGAACAGCTATGTGGTGCAGTGGGTAGAGTACCGGCCCTGGAGTCAGGAGGACGTGAGTTCAAATGTGGCCTCAGACACTTGACCCTTACTAGCTGTGTGACCCTGGGCAAGTCACTTAACCCCATTGCCTAGTAAAAAAACAAATCAAAAAAAAAAGTATAAAAAAAAGAAGTAAGAGATTCATTAATTTGCCCCACTTTTAATTATCTTGGCAGCTGTGGCTGAGGGATGGCTCAACTCTGCAAGGATTGCCTCAATTGTGTCAGAAGTATTTTATCTGGAAGAGAAAGCACTTCAGGAAAGAATATGGAATCAGAGGTTTGGTATCAACCTGGTACCCTATACATCACCTGACATCTAGAACAGCACCAAATGAGCTATGAGAAAACAACAGCAACCACAACTAAAAGAAAGGAAAATAAGGAAGCTTGAATTAAGAAGGATGAATGAACAGCCTAATTTAAGTACAGCTTCTTTACATAGTCTTAAAGTAGAAAGAACTGCGCCAAATTTAGTAAATGAAAAAGCAACAAATAAGAATGAATAAATCATAAGAAGGTATAAAGAAAAAAAAACTCAGCAGATAACATAGTAATGAAGGAAATTTTACCGATAGTTAAAAAATAACAAGTAATCAAGAAAAAAACACAATACAGTGAATAAATATTTCAATTTGAGGGAATATACAAACCATATAAAAAGATGAGAAAAAGAGATTTCAACAACAACGACAGAAAATGGAAGATTCTATGTTTAACAACTATGTCTAATGGGGAAATGGAAAGACAGAAAAGTTGATAGTTGCCATCACAAAAGATAAAATATATAGTATTTATGATATGCTTTTTTTAAAGTTCTGTATAAAAAAATGTAGCTAAATTAAGAAAAGGAACTATAGACTGGGGGTGGTGGTAATCTATCTTTAATGAGCAGGTACGGTGAATGTGAAACATCCAAACATATAAAAGTATGTGACTGAGCAATTTTCCAAATAGATAACTGACCAAAGGCTAAGAATCCTCTTTGACAGAAGAAATGAAAATGATCAACACCCACATTTAAAAAAAAAACTACACCACTAGTAAGAACAGAAATGTTAATTAATTTAAATAATATTTATGTTTCCCTTCAAACCCATCAACTAGGCAATGATATTAAAAGACTAAATCTTTTTTTTTTTTTTATTTTGGAGAGGTTGTGCAAAAACCTAATTTCTAACCATAGTAACATTTGGTGGAACTATAACTTGGTCCAACTATTCTAGAAACCAATTAAGAATTATATGATGAAAATTACTAAAATATTCATACTTTTTTTTTCATTGATCTTATCACTGAACAAAAACCCCAACAAAGTTAACAAGAGAAAGAACCTATATTCTATAATAGCAAAAGCCTGGAAAAGTGGTTCTTATTTGGTTGAAGGAAGGCTGTATAATTGCATTGTTAACATTAATATTGATATTACAACTATAGAAGTGATAGTGTTATGGAATATTATCTACTTCACCGCAAGAAATAAGGAAAATGAGAAACTCATTGAAACAAAGGACGATGTATGTGAACTGGTACAGAAGGGGGAAAAAATGAACCAGTATATCAATGTATATAAATGTATTTAACCATGATTATGTTAACGAAAATAAGCCAAATACACAGTACAATTTAGATAAAAGTTAATGACCAATGTTGGTTCTGGGTGATTGATGTTGCAACATACTTCTAACTTCTCAATACAAAGGTGGTGGATAACATAAGTATAATTGTATGTACCTTGTATTGTATACAGTTGTGATTAAATTTGACATAATTAATAATGCCAGTTATACTTTATTGGGATAAAATTGCAATATAAAACAAAAATTAAATAAATTAGCCATTTAAAAAATTAACAAGTAACATTATAAAAAAGCGGAATGGACTACTTTATGATTGTCACTTTTTCTTCTTTGGACATCTCTGAGCAATAGTGTTGCCCACTTGTCAGGAAAGTTGCATAGAGAATTCATGTTCAAATATGGGTTAATCAAATATCATTTGAACTCTATTCTACCTCTGACATTCTATGGTTCTATAATTTGAGGGGTGCAAGAAGGAATTCTCCCAATCCATCAAGAAGAATGCATTACATACCAATTAAATAGAGAGATGGCTGGTATGGTGAAAGGGAGCAAGGAAGATCTGGGCTTAAATGCTGTCTGACACTTATTTGTTGTGTGACTCTGGGCAGGTCATACAATAACCGTGCCAACGCCGCCACCACCAACAACAACAATGACTAATACTCATATAGCACTTACCATGTTCCAGGCACTGTGCTAAGTGTTTTAGAATTATTATCTCATTTGATCCTCACAACAATTTTAGGAGGTGGGTACTATCGTTGATAGTCATTTCAGTCAGGTCCAACTCTTTGTGACTCCATTTGGGGTCTTCTTGGCAAAGATTCTAGAGTGGTTTGCCTTTTCCTTCTCCAGATCATTTTACCGATAGGAAACTGAGGTGAACAGGATTAAGTGACTTACAGCCACATTTAAACTCAGGTCTTCTGACTCTAGGGCTGATGTTTCATCGACTGCACTACCTAGCTGCCTCTATATCTCTAATTTCAAAATAAAGAACGTAGTGGTAGGAACAGCTGAGATCATCAAATAGTTTTTTATATCAAGCCTGAGAATGGATTCTCATCCCTTGTCTTCGGATCATGGGAACAAGTCCATCATGTCCTCAGGGGAGAAAGCTATGCTTTGAAGGCCCTCCTTATTCCCCTCACTCAAAGAACCTCTTTTTTTTAAAGTAAGCTAGGCTCCCTGAAATGTCACTCCCACTTTCTTTCAACTCCTGTTTTTGCTTTCTGTGTAAGAGGAACCCCACACAAACCATGTTGAAACCCATTCATTAACACACTCATCCCATCCCCTCCTTTGAATGTATAGTTCATTGTTTTATAAGATTCATCACAGAGTCATTTTATGTTGAGAAAAGACCTCCAAGGTCATCTAATCCCACCATTACTGGAAGGCAATATGATTCTCTCTGCAGCATCTCCAACAAGTAATTAATAATAACCCATATCTTTACAACTGACAAATCTCCGCATGTCTATTATGTAGTTTGAAACTCAAAACACCTATGTAAGGAAGGAAGTGCAGATACTATCATCCCACTTTATAGGTGAATAAACTTAGCATGATACCAAGGAAGTGAGTTAATTAATTGATATAAGATTCAATTTACCAAAGGTTGACAAAGCACTTACTATGTGCCAGAGCATGGCATTTAATTCTAAGTGGGAAAATAAAAAAGTGAAAATCCCTCCTCAAAAGGTATACATGTTGTAAGACTTTGTGAGGGCAAAACCTCTCTGAGATTCAATTTTCTCTTCTGTCAAATGATAATAATAATAATGATGATAAAATCATTGTATTTATTCTTTCAGTTTTCAAAGCTATCTTTAGAGTGTTATATTGTAAAAACTTCTTATTTTAATAGTTTTTAAATATCTTCAAAATTGTTCACTTATTAATACTATGATATAAACCTTTTATGGCTTATTTCTCTCTGTACCCATTTGTGCCCTTTCATGCCTCTTTAAAATCATCTATTTGCTCATTTTTTACAACATAATAATATTCTATCACATTCTTTGACCATCACTTTTTCAACCATTCTGCAATTGATGGACATCATTTTAGTTTCTAGTATTTTGCCACCATAAAGAGAACTGATATATATTATATATATATATTATATATATATATATATTATATATGTATATATATATATATATATACATATATATGTGTGTGTGTGTGCATGTGTGTGTGTGTGTATATACACATACACACATGTGTGAGTATGCATATATGTATATATGTGGTACATATGCATTACATATGTATATATATATTTACATAGAAGACTTTTATGTAATCAAGATTACCCATTTTATCTTCTGTGAGCATCTCTATCCCTTGCTTGGTCATAAACTCTTGAAATATAGATATATAGGAGCTGAACTGACAGAGAACTGCAGTCCAGGTATAGGACATAGTGACAGCAAAAGCATGGAGGAGAGAGCATGATGTCTATTCATAATGATGAGTCCAATTTTGTTGAAATATTCTGGAAACCTAGAAGGCAATACTTTCAGAGTTTAAAGAACCTTAGAAATCATTTTATCCAACCTTTCCCTACTGCAGTTTTCACGTGAAGCTATGGAGGTGAAGAGACTTGACCGTGGTCACTCTGTAAATTGTTGGCAAACTAGGCTTAAAGGCAGATCTAAAAGTTCTCAACATCAGGATTTTTTCACTGCATCACATTAAATGGATGCAGCCAATTGGTCTGCAAAGTGAAAAGGGAGATGTTTATCTGTGTGGCCCTCAGTTTCCTTATCTGTATAATGAAGGAATTAGACTAAATGACCTCTTAGATCCATCTTCACTCTAAAATCCAATCTCAAAGTTTGGCATGTAGAGCACATGTTAGTCTGCTTGCTCCCAAGGTATTTGTAATCTGTTTTCTTATACTCTTCCAGGCTAGGTAGGAAGCTATCTCCCACCTGGGTCTGCAGATGTGGAGACAATATCTACAGCAGATTAAGGAAAGAGTGCAAGTAGCTGATGAAGTCAACAAGGGACCCCAACAATCCATTTCAAAAGAATTGGTCAGAGAGGAAATTTTTTCAGTTTTCAGATTGGGTGGTCCTTTCTTTTTGTGATGCATAAACACAAAGGTTTGACTCACTAGGAGATGACACATCAAGCAGAAGGAGTTTGAAAAGGTGCTGCTTAACCTTGCTAAGAAATACTGGATTTGAGTACATAACAGAACTAGAATATTGCTTTCTGATCCTCAACCATCATCAGCCCACCAAGGACAAGAGATTTTATTTAAAAAGAAAAAATTGTCTGTGTATGTAAGAGTTTGGTGTTTTTGGGGAGAATAAATCTAGTTAATATTGACAGTATTGGGTGAAAACAACTTGTTTCTTAAAAATAAGCCTTTGTGTGTAGGCAAAAGTGGAAATATAGCCCCAGGAGTCTATACATACAGGCTGGTTAAAGAGAATATTTTCAAATTCTCTTCCTTCCCCATTGGTACTTTAAGGAAAGGTTTTTAATGTGTTTCTTACAAAATCTAACATTTTTACTTATTTAGTGCCATACCAAACAAACTACCAAACAATTATTTTATACAGTTAGAAAAGATAATAACAAGATTCATTTCAAAGAACAAAAGGTCCAGAATATCAAGGGAAAAGAAATACAGAAGAAGGTGGCCTAGCCATTCCAGATCTTAAATTGTATTATAAAGCAGCAATCACCAAAACTGCTTGGTACTGGCTAAGAAATAGAGTGGTGGATCAGTGGAATAGGTTAAGTATGCAAGACACAGTAGTCAATGAGTAGAGTAATCTGTTATTTGATAAATCCAAAGACTCTAGTTTCTGGGATAGGAACTCACTCTGACAAAAACTGCCTGGAAAACTGGAAAAGAGTATGGCAGAAACTAGACATAGATCAAAATCTCACACCATATACCAAAATAAAGTCAAAATGGGTTCATGATTTAGATATAAAGGCTGATACTGTAAGCACACTGGGAGAACAAGGAATAGTTTACCTATTAGATTTATAGAGAACAGAAGAATTCATGACCAAACAGGAGATAAGAACATCACAAAAAGCAAAATGTATAACTTTGATTACATTAAATTGAAAAGTTTTTGCACAAAAAAGCCAATACAACCAAGATTAGAAGGAAGATAGAAAATTGGGAAAGGATTTTTACAACCCGTCTCTCTGATAAGGGCCTCATTTCTACAATACATAGAGAATAAAGTCAAATTTATAAAAATACAAGTCATTCCCCAATTGATAAGTGGTCAAAGGATATGAACAGGCAGTTCTTACAGGAAGAAATAAAGTCATCTATAGTCATATGAAAAAATGCAAATCAAAACGACTTTGAGATACTACATCACACCTATCAGATTGGCCAACATGACAAAACAGGAAAATGATAAATGTTGGAGAAGATGTAGGAAAGTTGAAACTCTAATGCATTGTTGGTGGATTTGTAAAACAATCCAACCATTTTGGAGAGCAATTTGGAACTATGCCCAAAGGGCTATCAAAATGTGCATACCCTTTGACCCAGCAATAGCACTTCAAGGGCTATATCCCAGAGAGATCATACAAATGGAAAAAGAATCTACATGTACAAAAATGTTTATAGCAGCTCTTTCTGTGGTGGCAAAGAATTGGAAATTGAGAGGATGCCTATCAATTACAGAATGGCTGAACAAGTTGTGGTATATGAATATAAATAGAATACTATTGTGCTATGAGAAATAATGAGCAGGCTTACTTCAGAAAAGCCTGGAAAGACTTGTATGGTCTGATGCTGAGTGAAATGAGCAGAACCAGGAGAACGTTGTACACAGGAACAGCCATGTTGTGTGATGACTAATATTGATAGACTTAACCCATCTCAGCAATATAAGGATCTAAGACATCTCCAAAGGCCTCATGATGGAAAATGCTATCCACATCCAAAGAAAGAACTGTGGAGTTTGAATGCAGGTCAGGGTATAGTATTTACTATTTTTTTATTCTGTTGTGTTTTGTTTCCTCTTTCTGGTGGTTCCTCCTATTAGTTCTAATGCTTACCTACAACATCACTAATATGAAAATATGTTTAATAAGAATATGAATGTATAGCCTGTATCAGATTGTGTACCATCTTGGGGAGGAAGGGGGAGAAAAATTTGAAACTCAAAAGCTTATGGAAATGATTGTTGATAATTCAAAATAAATTAATTAAAAATGTAAAAATAAGTTAAAAAATGAAATAAAATCTAAAATTTTCACTGCTTCCCATCAACTCAAACATCCAGATGGAGTTTCACTACCATTTGTTTATTAAAATGATGCAGATAGAGGCTTCTTTTGGTGGATGCATGAAAAAGTAAAATTAATTTTAAAAAAAAAGCACCACAGTTATCTGCTCTGAGCAAAATACTGCGCTCCTTACTAAGTGGATGAGATATACAAAAACTAATAGTAATAGAACTCTTACAGAGTGCTTCCCTGATAGCAATCCTGTGGAGCGTTGTGGGGGGTGATAGTCTACGTCTTATTGTCTCTGTTTACCAAATAAACAAATAGGCACAAAAAGGTTTTCAGTGAGGATCTAAAGAGGAGATGCTTGTCCAGTGCTTTGATATCCTTGGGGCATTATATCAATATCAGCCTCAGTTTATTCATCCGTGAAATGGAGGAAATACCACTGACCTCATAGGGTTGTCATGAAAATCAAATAACATATGTAAAGCATTTTTCAAATCTCAATGTACTCACTTATTATTATTATTGTTCCATGCTACTATACGCTGTTGCTGCTGCTACTATTATTGTTTAATCATTTCAGTCGTGTCCAACCCCATTTGGAAGATACCAATGAGATACTTTCCTTTTGCAGTTCATTTTATATATATATATAAGGAAACTGAGGTAAAGAGGATTAAGTGACTTGCCCCAAATCACAGTTATGAAGCATCTGAGGCTGTATTTGAACTCACAAAGAAGAAGCTTGCTGGCTTCGGGTCTGGCACTCTATCCGCTGGACCACCTACTTGCCAACCCTAAAAACCTTAAGCATTTTCATTGCTAGTGGGGGCAAGGAGGTAATTGGCTATGAGGCAAGTCCTTAAGTTTTTGTCATAATTCTGTCTGGATGTTTCCGTCCCTGTGGGGGAATCTCAGAATGTTGACATTTACCTTTTTAGCCCTGTTACATTGTTTTTCTCTTCTGAGGGGAGTCCGAAACTGAGTCTTGTATTGTGGATCTAAGGCACTATTTAGGATCCTAGGCCAAAGGTATTACTTTCCATATAGTAAGGATGGTTAAAATAACAAATTATCAACTACTCTAGGGTTTTTATGAGTTTTCTGAATTTCCTGTGGGGTAGATGAAAGACTAACCAAATCTGCTATGCTTTGTTCCATTTGGTGTTTGCTCAGGCCCCAGAAACATTTCTTATTCGACCTCTGTGGAACCCTTAATATGACTTACTTTCATAATTTATTCTGAGATTTTTCAGTGGCAACTCTGTCAAAAGAAATCAAAGATACTATTTGGGTAATCACTCCCAAGATTGAACGTGGTCTGCATAACGTCAGAGTTTGAGATGCTAGATAACTTTCTACATACAGATCCTTTTAGTTTATGTATTTTTTAGGCGCCATATTCTCCAAATTTGTAAGTTCCTTGAAGACAAGACCTGGTTGTTGCTGCTGCTATGGCTGTTGCTGCTGTTGCTAATGTTATTTTCCCATTTTGTATTGTAAGCACTTAGCGCAATGCCTTGGATATAATAGACAGGTAGCAAGTATTAACTGAATTGAATTGAGTCAAGTTGGACCTAGATCAGGATAAACCTTCTAAAAAGGTAATGAGATACTAAATCCTAATTCACTGAAGAAGCAGAGAAAGATCTATTGGAACTGTGGATGTGTAATGATTGAATGTGAGGAAGGAGATAAGGAAAGGGGTTGGCCAAAGATCTCAGGATCATACCTCCTCAGGGCTGGAGGGGACCCCACTCCACAGCATCCCAAGAAAAATCCTAAAGATCCCTGGTAGTGATCAACTCACTGCCTCTCCCAAGCAGTCCATTTTATCAAGAACTCCATTCCATTTTAAGAAAGCTCTAAACATCAGTATTTCCCTCTCCCCTCCCCCCTACAAAATACTAATTTCCTATAATTTCTATCCATTGGTCATAATTTGTCCGGGGGGGGGGGTGAGGAGGAAAGAAAAACTAGTCAAATTCTTCCTTTATGTGACAATTTTCAATAAATTGAAGATATCCATCCAATCTCCCCTAAATCTCCTCCTGACAAGCTAAACATCCCTGATTCCATCAACCCATCTTTATGTAACTAGGTCTCTAACTTCTTTTTTATCCTAATCAAGATGACACTGATGTTTTAAGGTAAGGGATTTGAGAGACTATGAATATGAGAATACCATGAATAAAAATAGGAAAGTTAGGAGAAAGATCAAGTTTGCAGGGTAAAAAGATGATGCATCCATATTGCAAGAATGCGTGATTTCATCATCATGGCTGAGGACTCCTGGAAGGTCCATACACATAATAATATTAATGAAAATAATAATGATAATAACATGTATATGCCACTTTAACATTTGCAAAGCACTTTACCTATGCTATTTTGTATAATAATAATAACAACAATAACTATTATTATATAATACCTAAAAGACTTCAAGGGGCTCTGCATGTTATTTCATATCTTTCTGACTGAAAATCCAATGCAGGATCCTCCATGCAATCTAGCTGCCTCCTTTGGTCTTGTCTTCTCCAATGATGAGGAAACAGGAAACATCTGTCCACATGTTGTTAACATTTATTTTTTTTTAAATTTAGGTTGCAAATTCTCTTCCTTCTTCAGGACCCTCCCCCATCCATTGAGAAGACAAGTAATATAATATCATTTAAACATGTGAAGTCATGCAAAACGTATCTCTATACTAGCCATGTTACAAAAAAGTAAGAAAAATAAAAAAGTATGCTTCCCTCTGCATTCAGAGAGCATCATTTCTCTCTCTAAAGGTGGATAGCATTTTTCATCATGAGTCCTTCAAAACTGTCTTGGATTATTATGTTGATTGGAGTAGCTAAGTTTTTCAAAGTTGATAATTATTACAATATTGCTATTACTATGCATAATATTTTTCTGGTTTTACTTACTTCACTTTGCAACAGTTCATATAAGTTTTCCCAGGTTTTCTCTTTTCTGAACCTATCCCTAGGGTCATTTTTTATATAGCACAATTGTGTTCTATCACAATCATATGTCACAACTTGTTCAGCAATTCGACAATTAATGGCAAACCTTCAATTTCTAATTATTTGCTACCGTACAAAGAGCTGCTACAAACATTTTTTGTAATATAGGTCCTTTTCTTATTTATTTGATCTCTTTGGGATACAAATCTAGGAATAGTTATTTCTGGGGCAAAGGGTAGGCAAGGTTTTATAACCTCTTGGACATAGTTCCCAATTGTTCTCTAGAATGGTTGAACCAGTTCACAACTCTACCAACAATCCATAAGTTTCCCTATTTTTCCACGTTTCCTCCAGCATTTGTCATTTTCCTTTCTTGTAATGTTAGCCAATATGACAATGTGACATAGTACTCTGAGTTTGTTTTAATTTTCATTTCTCTAATCAGTAGTGATTTGGAGCATTTTTTTAAGGCAATTGGGGTTAAGTGACTTGCCCAGGGTCACACAGTTAGTAAGTGTCAAGTATTTGCTCTGAGGTCGCATTTGAACTCAGGTCCTCCTGACTTCAGGGCCAGTGTTCTATAATGCGCCATCTAGCTGCCCCATGGAGCATTTTTTTTAGGTGACTTGATAGCTTTGATTTCATCTTCTGAAAACTGCTTATTCACATCCTTTGATAATTTATCAATTGGGGAAGGGCATTTACTTTTATAAATTTGATGTAGTTCTTTATATATTTGAGAAACGGGACCTTTATCAGAGAAACTTAGTATAATTTTTTTTTCTGTTTTCTGCTTTCCTTTTAATTTTGATTACATTGTTTTTGTTTGTGTAAAACATTTTAATTTCATGTAATCAAAATGATCCATTTTACTTTCCATGATTCTGTCTACCTCTTGTTTCAACTTAAACTCTTCCTTTACCCATATATTTGACAAGCAAAAAATTTCGATGCTCCCCTATTATGCTTATGGCATCACCCTTTATGTCTAAATCATTTACCCACTTTGACCTTATTTTGGCATACGATGTGAGATGTTGATCTGTTCCTAATTTCTGCCAAACTGCTTGTCAGTTTTCCAAGACATCTTTCTTAAATGGTTAGTTCTTGTTCTAAAAGCTTGCATCTTTGAATCTATCAAATACTACATTGCTATAGTCATTGACTACTGTAGACTGTGTACCTAATCTATTTCACTGATTCACTATATTTCTTAACCAGTACCAGATTGTTTTAATGATCACTACTTTGTAACATAGTTTGAAATCTGGTACTGCTAAGCAGCCCTCGTATATATATATATATATATATATATATTTTTTTTTTTTTTCACTGATTCCCTTGATACTCGTGACCTTTTGTTCCTCCAGACGACTTTTGTTATTATTTTTTCCTAGCTCTATAAAATAATTATTTGGTCATTTTATTGGTGTGGCACTTGATAAGTAAATTATTTTGTTTAAATATAAATTTATTTATTTTAGTTTTCAATATTCATTTCCACAAGTTTTTGAGTTTCAAATTTTTGCCCCATGTAACCCCTCCCCCCACCCCAAGATGGCATGCATTCTGAATATCCCTTCCCCTAGTCTGCCTTCTCTTCTATCTCTTTGCCCCTTCTCTTATCCCTTTCCCCTTCTATTTTCCTGTAGGGCAGGATAGACTTCTATACCCCATCTCCTGTATTTCATATTTCTCAGTAGCATGTGAAAACATTTTTTTTAAAAAAACATATGTTTTTAAAACTTTAGGTTTCAAATTTTCTCTCTTCCTCCCTCCCCACCCACCCTCATTGAAAAGGCAAACAACTCAATATAGGTTATGCATGTGCAGTTATGCAAAACACTTCCCTAGTAGACATGTTGTGAAAAACTAACTCTATTTCCCTTAATCCTATACTGCCCTCCCATTTATTCTATTCTTTCTTTTGACCCTGTCCCTCCTCAGAAGTATTTCCTTCTGATTACCCCTTTCCCAATCTGCCCTCCTCTCTATCATCCCCCTGCTCTCTTGTCCCTTCTCCCCCTATTTTCCTGTAGGGTAAGACAGATTTCCATACCCAATTGAATGTGCATGTTATTCCCTCCTTAAGCCAAATCCTATGAGAATAAGATTCACTCATTCCCTCTCACCTTCCCCTGCTTCCCCTCCACTGTAAGAGACTTCTTTTCTGTTTTTTTGTGAGATAATTTACCCCGTTCTACCTCTCCCTTTCTTCTTCTCTGAGTATCAGCCTCTCTCATACCTTAATTTTATTCTCCAGATATGACCCTTAATCTTCAACTCACCCTGTGCCCTCCTATCTATCTATATATACATACATATAATTTTTTTTCCCTTCAACTACCCTAATACTGACAAAGGTCTCATGAGTTATAAATATCATCTTTCCATGCAGGAATGTAAAGAGTTCAATCTTAAAAGTCTCTTATGATTTCTCTTTCCTGTTTACCTCTTCATGTTCCACTTGAGTCCTGTATTTGAAAGTCAAATTTTCTATTCAGCTCTGGTCTTTTCATCAGGAATGCTTGAAAGTCCTCTATTTCACTGAATGACCATTTTTTTCCCCTGAAGGATTATACTCAGTATTGCTGGGTAGGTGATTCTTGGTTGTAATCCTATCTCCTTTGCCCTCCAGAATATTATATTCCATGCCCTGCGTCCTTTAATGTAGAAGCTGCTAAATCTTGTGTTATCCTGATTGTGTTTCCACAGTACTTGAATTGTTTCCTTCTGGCAGCTTGTAATATTTTCTCCTTGACCTGGGAACTCTGGAATTTGGCTATAATATTCCTAGGAGTTTTCCTTTGGGGATCTCTTTCAGGAGGAGATCTGTGGATTCTTTCAATTTCTATTTTGCCCTCTGGTTCTATATATCAGGGCAGTTTTCCTTGATAATTTCTTGAAAGATGATGTCTAGGCTCTTTTTTTGATCATGGCTTTCAGATAGTCCAATAATTTTTAAATTCTCTCTCCTGGATCTATTTTCCAGGTCAGTTGTTTTTCCAATGAGATATTTCACATTGTTTTCTAATTTTTCATTCTTTTGGATTTGTTTTACATGTCTTGATTTCTCATAAAGTCACTAGCTTCCAATTGCTCTATTCTAATTTTTAAGGAAGTATTTTCTTCAGTAGCATTGGACTTCCTTTTCCATTTGGCCAATTTTTCTTTTTAGGGCATTTTTCTCCTCATTGGCTTTTTGGACCTCTTTTGCCATTTGGGTTAGGCTATTTTTTAAGGTGTTATTTTCTTCAGTATTTTTTTGGTCTCCTTTAGCAAGCTGTTGACTTGTTTTTCATGATTTTTTCTTGCATCATTCATTTCTCTTCCCAGTTTTTCCTCTACTTCCCTTACTTGCTTCTCAAAATCCCTTTTGAGCTCTTCCAAGGCCTGGGACTGATTCATATTTTTCTTGGAGGCTTTGGATGTAGGAGCTTTGACTTTGTTGTCTTCTTCTGGTTGTATATTTTGATCTTCTTTGTCACCAAAGTAAGATAATATAGTCTGACTCTTTTTGTGCTGCTTGCTCATGATCCCAGCCAATTACTTGAGTTTTAAACTCTTTGTTAAGGTAAGAGTCTGCTTCCAATGTGGAGAGTGTACTGTCCCAAGCTTCAGGGGTTTGTATAGCTGTTTTCAGAGATACTTGTAGGGACCTGTAAATTTTCAGTTCTTCTAAGGTGGTATGATAAGGGGCAAGGTGTTTACTCCTTTCCTGGCCTGTGACCACAAGTATTCCTTTCTGTCCTGTAACTGTGAGGAGGGGCTCCTCTCCACAGCCACTACAAGCTCCTCCATGCCAGCGCTCTTCCTCACCCCAGCACCGCTGCCCAGAACTATGACCCAGATCCAAACACGGGCAAAACAAGAGATTCCTGCTTCAGCACTGGCAAAGAGATCCCTCCCATCCCTCTCTGATCAGCCACTGGATTCCCCCTCATTCTGTGGGCTGGAAGCTTGGGAAGCAGCTGCTTCCTGAATGGAGGTGAAACCCCACCTTCCTCTCTGAGCAGCACAGAAACAGACTTTTCCCACTGACCTTCTAAGTTGTCTTTGGCATTTGTGGATTGAGGAGTGTGGAAACCTTCGCAGCTGCCTGTGATTCAGTCCTCTGAGGCCTGCTCCAGGTTCGCTGTGGCCCGCACGCCAAAGCCGAGCTACGCTGTGCTCCCACCCCGGCGCACGATACACCTTTCTGATCAGTCATCCAGGTTGTCTTGGTCTGGAAATGTGTTTCACTCTATCTTTTTGTGGGTTCTGCTGCTTCAGAATTTGTTCAGAGACATTTTTTATGAGTATTTGGAGGGGTTTGGGGGAGAGCTCAAGCAAGTCACTGCTTTCATTCCGCCATCTTCGATAAGTAAATTATTTTAGGTAGAATTGTTGCTTTATTATATTAGCTCTGTCTACTCATTAACAATTAATATTTCTCCAATTGCTTGAATCTGTCTTTTTGTGGAGAGTGTCTTATAATTATGTTCATATAGTTATTGGGCTTTGGCAAGCAGGCTCCCAAGTGTTTTCATACTGCCTGCAGTTATTTTAAATATTATTTCTCTTTCTATCCCTTCCTGCTGGGTTTTGTTGGTAATGTATAGAAATGCTAATGATTTATACAGATTTATATCCTGAAACTTTTCAACTATTTTTCAGTTGATTCTCTAGGATTCTCTAAGTATACCATCATACTGTCTGAAAAATATTGATAGTTCTGATTCCTCCTTGCCTTCTTATTCCTTCAATTTCCCTTTTCTTGTCTTATTGCTATAGATAGTATTTGGATACAATATTGAATAACAGTGGTGATAATGGACATCCTTGCTTCACTCCTGAACCCATTGGGAAGGTTTCTAGCTTATCTCCATTATAGATATTGCTTGCTGATGGTTTTAGATAGATAAGACTTGTTATTTTAATGAAAGCTCTATTTATTCCTATGTTCTCTAATGTTTTCAACAGGAATGGGTGCCCTATTTTGTCAAAAGCTTTTTCAGTATTTTTTGTGATAATGATATGATTTCTGTTGGTTTCATTATTGATACGGTCGATTATGCTGAGAGTTTTCCTAATATCAAACCAGCCCTGAATTCCTGGCATAAATACCACCTGATCACAGGGTATAATCTTTGTAATATATTGTTATAATCTCTTTGCTTCTATTATATTTAAACTTTTTGTGTCAATAGTCTTTAGGGAAATTGTTCTATAGGTTTTTTTCTCTGTTTTCAATCTTTCTGGTTTATGTATCACCACCATATTTTGTCATAAAATGAATTTGGCAGGAGTTCTGTGCCTATTTTTTTTTCCATAAGGTTTCAACATTATTGGAATGAATTGGTCTTTAAATGTTTGGTAAAATTTACTCGTAAATCCATCTGATCCTCAGGAACTTTTCCTTAAGGAGTTCATTCATAGATTGTTCAATTTCTTTTTTAAAGATCGGATTATTTAAGTATTTTGTTTCTTCTGTTAATCTAGAAGATTTACATTTTTTTGAAAATATCCATCCATTTCACTTAGTTGTCTGTTTCTTCTGGCATATGATTGGGCAAAATTCCTAATAATTGCTTAAATTTCATCTTTGCCAGTGGTGCATTTTCATACTTGATAGTATTTGATTTCCTTCCTTCTTAATCAAATTAGCTAAGTTTGTCTATTTTATCATTTCTTTTTCATAAAACCAGCTCCTAATTTGATTTATTCACTCCATGAGGTGTTGGTTTTTTTTAACTTTTCATTTTATTAATCTCTCCTTTGATTTTCAAGTTTTCTATCTTGTTGTTTAACTAGGGATGTTAAATTTATTCTTTTTCTAGTTTTTTTTTTTTTTACCTGTGTGTCCAATTCATTGATCTGCTCTTTCTTTCTGTTATTGACGTACACATTTAGAGATGTAAATTTTCCCCTAAGTACTGCTTTGGCTGCATCTCATGAATTTTGGTATGTTGTCTCATTGTTGTCATTATCCTAAATGAAATTATTGATTGTTTCTATGATTTGTTCTTTGACCCACACATTTTTAGGAATAGATTTTTTTCTTATTTCCAATTAATTTTTAATCTATCCTGCCAGATTCTTTATTGAATGTAATTTTTATTACATTATGATTTGGAAAGTATGCATTAAAGATTTCTGCTTTTCTGCATTTATTTCTGAAGGTTTTATGACCTAATGTATTGTCAATTTTTATGAAGACTAAGGTGTTGCTTGGATAACCATCCATCACCAGGCCTAAGCTAAATGTCTTTTCATAATGAATCATCACCAGTGTGTATGTAATGGTAATGGTCATGATTTAAAGAATAGTTATGGCAATTCATGAACCTATTTTCTCATTATGGTTAGGACCTTAAAAAGATACCTCCAAGTCATAGTAAGGCAAGAATGAAAGATTAAATATCCTCAATGAAAGAGAGTAAAAAGGTTTGCTTAGGATCATACATCCAGAATGTTTCAAACATGGGACTTGAGTTTAGGTCTTCCAGATTCTTAAAATTGGTCTGTCAGTTATTATACCTGACCTCTCAATTGTCTAAAGACTATAAATTGGAGAACAGTTAATTATCTTCATTATTAGATGGATTCTCATTAATGGAGGCTTCTCATAGGGAATCCTCTACAGTAAAAAAATAGTAAAATGAAAGCATCAACAACAATGGTAACAACAACAACAATAACACCCCATATTTGCATAGCCCTTCAATGAACAATCCAACTTACCTTACATTAAATGCCTACAGGATAAAGAACATCATATTTACAAAGCATTTTTCTCATAAGCTCCTACTTTCCAAGCTACTCCAAGGTAGATAGCACACGTATTTTTATCCTTATTTTACAGTTGAGCACACTAAGATTCAGAGAGAGAATATAAACTTTTTGTGGTCACATAACAGATCTAGGACTTGACTTAGTTATTTTGACTCTATCACTCTTTCTACTATAAGTTTGTGGTTTACTTTTGAGTTAAGGAGCTCACTACATATAACCATAGTTTTATAATTACATATATAAAAATGTAATACACATATATTTGATTGGCACAAATTCATAATGCAGTGCATAATGATAATGTAGAATATGTAACATAATATATAACATATAATTGCAATGTAACAGACACCATATCTACACACTCATATTCACATATGTATATACACATACACACCTACACAAATATAGATGTAGTCATTGTGATGTCAAGGGAAAAAGGATATTGAAAAGGGGGCAGGAAAGGAGAGGGCAAACATCAGCCAACTATACCTTCATCACATTTTTTGTTGAGGACCCCACAAATCTGATTCAAACTAACATCAGTGACCAAAGACATGATTCCTTCTTAACACTCATTCCCCTGGAGTCAAAACTGGCCCTGATATTTCAGTGGGGATTTTATTGGTGACCATTGCCAATTAAAGTTAGGTGTTCTTGGTTTTTTCATTGTGTTTTGTCTTCTACACATTGTATAAAGTCACTTTATTTACCTGCCCCATGTGGCTCATTGATTTGAAAAACTTTCCCTCTTCTTCCCAACCACCTGCCAATGAAGTAGCCTTAACTGTCAAAGTAGCCATTTCCAACACCTAGATTAGGAAGTGCAAGTTTTGAAATGGCCACACTGATGTAAGCTATGCACACAGAGAAATCAGAGAATATGGTGAAAATAGGTCTACAGTCATATCCTATTTCCATGGGGAAGAAGAATGATAGCTTTGATCTCAGCTGGCTGACTAGTTTTCTTTACATGAGGAAATGACAAGGATTTTTCATTTAACAGGAAAGGGAATGAGGCATCTTACTCAATACTATATAATTTCTTTTTATTATTTGGATGCCAGGTGAATTCCCACACTGCCTTATCACTCAGCAGTTTGAGTACACTACAGAGAGGATTAGAATGGTGGGACAAACAATTACTGGTTCTGAGTCATTTGAAAATTTCTTATGGATTCTCTCTTGGAAACTTAAGCAGGAATGTGAATATGTGACTTCTCAGCAAAGATTAATAAGTCAAACTTACTATTTCTATGGATGCAAAGATAGTCAAATGAGGGAGAAATATGGCACTACTCAGAGTCATTCAGATCTAATTATCTTATATCATGCTCAGAGCCCATAGTTCTCCTAAGAGAAATCACTGGATTTCAGGATTTCAAGAGGGAAAAGATAGATAGATAGATAGATAGATAGATAGATAGACAGACAGACAGATAGATGGATAGATAGATATCATTTAGTCTACTAAGGATCTAAGAGGTTAAGTGACTGGCCCAAAGTTACATAGCTAGCAAATATAATTGGATATTTAAATTTATTGTTAGGGTTAGAATGAACTGCAGAGGCCATATAATTCAGTTGCCATGAATAAGTAGTGTTTCAGTCTCTTAATGAAGACCTCTAGGGAAGGGGAACTCATTGTCTCCTATCATATTACATCTCATTTTTGCTTAGCTGAAATATAGACACCCAAGTTAGAAAAAACAGTAGAGTTCATCTATTCTGTATCTGAACAAAAGCCTGCTCTACAAAAATCCCAAACCTGTAATCCAGTCTTTTCCTGAAGACCTCCAGGGAGTGTGGATCCATTACCTCCAAGTAAATCCATTGTATTTTTTTTTTTGGTTTTTTTTCCTCTTTTTTTGTCTTATTAATTTATTTATTTTTAGTTTCCAACATTCACTTCCACAAGATTTCGAGTTCCAAATTTTCTCTCCATCTCATCCCCCCACCCCAAGATGGCATGCATTCTGAATACCTCTTCCCCTAATCTGCCCTCTCATCTATCTCCTTCCCCCTTCTATGATCCCCTTCCCGTTCTATTTTCCTATATGGCAGGACATGTATTTATACCCCCTTGCCTGTATATCTTATTTCCCAGTTGCATGTGAAAACTATTTTTAACATTTGTTTTTAAAACTTTGGGTTCCAAATCTTCTCCCTTCCTCTCTCCCTACCCATCCTCATTAAGAAGGCAAGCAACTCGATACAGGTAATATATGTGTAGTCATGCAAAACACTTCCATAGTTGTCATGTTGTGAAGAACTAGCTATATTTCCCTTCATCCTATCCCACCCCCAATTTATTCTATTCTCTCTTTTGACCCTGTCCCTCCTTAGAAATGTTTGCTTCTGATTAATCTCTCCACTGGTCTACCCTCCTCTGTATCATCCTCCTGCTCTCTTGTCCCCTTCTCCCCCAATTTTCCTGTAGGATAAGATAGATTTCCATATGCAATTGAGTGTGTATGTTTTCCCTCTGTAAGCCAAATCCTATGAAAATAAAATTCACTCATTCCCTCTCACCCTCCCCTGTTTCCCCTCCAATGTAAGAGCCTTTTCTTTCTGTTTTTTTTTTTGTGAGATAATGTACCCCATTCTACCTTTCGCTTTCTCCTTCTTCCAGTATAATCCTCCCTCACTCCTTAATTTTATTCTCCAGGTATGATCCCTTCATCTTCAACTCATCGTGTACCCTCTATCTATCTATCCATCCATCCATCCATCTATCTATCTATCTATCTATCTATCTATCTATCTATCTCTATGTATCTACATCTATATACATATCTATATATAACATAGATATGTATACATACATACGCATATATTTTTTCCCTTCAACTACCCTAATACTGACAAAGGTCTCATAAGTTATAAATGTCATTTTTCCATGCAGGAATGTAAACAGTTCAACCTTAATAAGTCTCTTATGATTTCTCTTTCCTGTTTACCTCTTCATGTTCCACTTGAGGCCTGTATTTGAAAGTCAAATTTTCTATTCAGCTCTGATCTTTTCATCAGGAATGCTTGAAAGTCCTCTATTTCACTGAATGACCATTTTTTTCCCCTGAAGGATTATACTCAGTATTGCTGGGTAGGTGATTCTTGGTTGTAATCCTATCTCCTTTGCCCTCCAGAATACTATATTCCATGCCCTGCAGTCCTTTAACGTAGAAGCTGCTAAATCTTGTGTTATCCTGATTGTGTTTCCATAGTACTTTAATTGTTTCTTTCTGGCAGCTTGTAATATTTTCTCCTTGACCTGGGAACTCTGGAACTTGGCATAATATTTCTAGGAGTTTTCCTTTGGGAATCTCTTTCAGGAGGAGATCTGTGGATTCTTTCAATTTCTATTTTGCCCTCTGGTTCTATTATATTAGTGCAGTTTTCCTAGATAATTTATTGAAAGATGATGTCTGGCCTCTTTATTTTTGATTATGGCTTTCAGATAGTCCAATAACTTTTAAATTATGTCTCCTGGATTTATTTTCCAGGTTAATTTTTTTTTTCCACTGAGATATTTCACATTGTTTTCTATGTTTTCATTCTTTTGGTTTTGTTTTACAATGTCTTGATTTCTCATAAATTCACTAGTTTCCATTTACTCCATTCTAATTTTTAAGGTAATATTTTCTTCAGTGAACTTTTGGACTTCCTTTTCCATGTGGCCAATTCTTCTTTTTAAGGTATTCTTCTCTTCATTGGCTTTTTGGACCTTGTTTGCATTTTGGGTTAGGCTATTTTTTAAGGTGTTATTTTCTTCAGTATTATTATTTTTATTTTTATTTTTGCTGGCACATTTTTAAAAATTTAATTTTAGTTTCCATCATTCCCTTCCACAAGATTTTGAGTTCCAAATTTTCACCCCAATTTGACTCTACTCCCACCCCAAGATGGCATGCATTCAGAATATCCCTTCCCCTAGTCTGCCTTTCCTTTTATCTCTCCCCCTTTTCTCTTATTCCCTTCCCCTTCTATTTTCCTGTAGGGCAGGATAGATTTCTGTACCCCAGAATCTGGATTTCTGCACCCCAGATTTCTGGGCCTCTTTTATCATTTAGGTTAGGCTATTTTTGAAGGTGTTATTTTCTCCTGTATTTTTTTGGGTCTCCTTTAGCAAGTTGTTGACTTGTTTTTCATGATTGTCTTGCATCACCCTCATTTCTCTTCCCAGTTTTTCCTCTACTTTTCTTACTTGCTTCTCAAAGTCTTTTTGAGCTCTTCCAAGGCCTGGGACTATTTCATATTTTTCTTGGAGGCTTTGGATGTAAGAGCTTTGACTTTGTTGTCTTCTTCTGGTTGTATGTTTTCATCTTCTTTGTTACCAAAAAAAAAAAAAAAGATTTTATAGTCTGACACTTCTTGTGAGATTTGTTCATGATCCCAGCCAATTACTTGAGTTATAAACTCTTTGTTAAGGTAGAGGTCTGCTTCCAATGTGGAGAATGTACTGCAAGCTTTGGGGGTTTGTACCACTATTTTTAGAGATACTTCTTAGGGACCTGTAAATTTTCAATTCTTCTAAGGTGGTATGATAAGGGGTGAGGTTTTTACTTTTTTCATGGCCTGTGCTCTGGTCTATAAGTGATCAAAAGGTCTCTTTTCTGTCTTGGAACTGTGAGGAGGATTTCCTCTCCACAGTGACTAAGTTCCACCATGCCAGCACTCCTTTTTGCCCCAGGATTGCCACCCAGAACTGTGACCCGGATCCAAGCAGGGGTAAAGCAATAGATTCCTGCCTCAGCCCTGGCAAAGAGATTCCTGCAATCTGTCTCTGATCAGCCACTCACTTTCCCCTCAGTCTGTGGGCTGGGAGCTCAGGAGGCAGCCACTACCCCAGGGGCTACTCAGGAACTGGGGCTGAAACCTAGCTCCTCTCTCACCGCAGAAACAGACTTTTCCCACTGGCCTTCTAATTTGTCCCTGGCATTAGTGGTTTAAGAAGTCTGGGAACCACCACAGTTGCCCACAATTCAGCTCTTGGAGGCCTGCTCCAGGTTTGCTGTGGCCTGTGTGCCCACACCAAACTGCGCTCCTCTAGCAGCCCAGCATGATACAGCTTTCCAATCAACCATCCAGTTTGTCTTGGGCTGGAAATTTGTTTCACTCTGTCTTTTGTGCATTCTGTTGCTTTAGAATTTGTTTAGAGCCATATTTTATAGGTATTCGGAGGGGTTTGGGGGAGAGCTCAAGTAAGTCACTGCTTTTACTCAGCCATCTTAGCTCCACCCCTCTTTGGTATTTTTTTTGCCATCTATTGACTTGTTTTTCATTATTTTCTTGCATAACTCTAATTTCTCTTCCAAGTTTTTTCTCTACTTCTCTTACTTGTTTTTCAAAATCCTTTTGGACCTCTTCCATGGTCTGGGAATGATTCATATTTTTCTTGGAGGCTTTGGATGTAGGAGCTTTGACTTTGTTGTCTTCTGGTTGTATGTTTTGATCTTCTTTGTCACCAAAGAAAGATTCTTTGGTCTGACTTTTTTTCTTTTGCACAGTTTGCTTATGATCCCAGCCAATTATTTGAGTTTTGAACTGTTTGTTAAGGTAGGGAGGGGTCTGCTTCCATTGTGGAAAACTTGCTGTCCCAAGTTACAGCTGTTTTCAGAGATTCTTCTAGGGACCTGTAAGTTTTCAGTTCTTTCAAGATGGTATGATGGAAGGTGAAGTGTTTACTCCTTTTATGGCCTGTGGTCTGGTCTATGTGTGACCACAAGCACTCTTTTCTGTCTTTTCACTGCCACTACAAGTTCCACCACTCCAGCACTCCTCTGCGCCCCAGGATCACCACCCAGAACTGTGACTCAGATCCAAGCACAGGCAAAGCAAGAGAATCCTGCCTTAACACCAGCAAAGAAGTCCTTGCAATCCTCCTCTGATGAGCCACTCAATTTCCCCTTCAGTCTGTGGGAGGGCAGCTCCAGACGCAGCCACCACTCTAGGGCTACAGCAGAGACTGGGCTAGAATCAAGCTTCTCTCTCACTGCAGTCACAGACTTTTCCTTTTGACCTTCTAAGTTGTCTTTGGTGTTTGTGGGTTGAGAACTATGGAAACTGCTACAGCTGCCTATGATTCAGTCCTCTGAGGCCTCCTCCAGGGTCACTGAGGCCTGGTCTTTGCACACATATGCTGAACTGTGTTTCTCTCCTAGACTGGCGAGATAGACCTTTCTAATCAATCATCCACATTGTCTTGGGCTGGAAATTTGTTTTACTCTGTGTTTTTGTGGGTTCTGCCGCTCTAGAATTTGTTTAGAGCCATTTTTTTGCAGGTATTCGGAGGGGGTTTGGGGAGAGCTCAAGCAAGTCACTACTTCTACTTTGCCATCTTGGCTCCACCCTACTTTTTTTATACTTAATGTTTTATTTGTCCCCACTTACAGGTAAAAACAATTTTAATATTCATTTTTAAAACTTTGTGTTCCAAATTCTCTCCTTTACTCCATCTGCATGCCCCTTCATTGAAAAGGCAAGCAATTTAATATAGGTTATACATATATAGTCACACAAAATATATCCATAATACTCATGTTGTGAAAGAACATATAGAAAAAAGAACTCAAGAAAAATTTTTAAAACTTAAAAAAGCTTGCTTCAGTCTGTAGTCAGACGCCTTCAATTATTTGTGTAGGGATGGATAACATTCTTTATCATAAATCCTTCAGAGTTGTCTTGGATCATTGTATTGCTGAAAATAGCTAAGTCATTCACAGCTGATCATCTTAGAATATTGCTATTACTTTGTACACTGTATAATTCACTTTGCATCAGCTCATGTAAGTCTTTCCAGGTTTTTTCTGAGAGCATCCTGCTCAACATTTCTTATAGTATAATAGTATTTCATCATAATCCCATGCCACAATTTGTTCACCCATTCCTCAATTTATGGGTATCCCCTCAATTTTGAATTCTTTGTCCCCAGAAAGAGGCTGCTATAAATATTTTTGTCCACATAGGTTCTTTTCCTTTGTTATCTCTTTTGGGATACAGAACTAGTAGTGTATTGCTAGGTTGAAGTGTATGGATGATTTTATAGCCTTTTGTCCGTAGTTTCAAATTGCTCTGCAGAATATTTGAATCAGTTCACAACTACACCAACAGTGCATTAATGTCTAATTTTTCCCCCATCCCCTCCAACATTTGTCATTTACCTTTTCTTTCCTTAATTAGTCAGTCTAATAGGTATGAGATAGTACCTCAGAACTGTTTTAATTTGCATTTCTCCAACCAATAGTGAGTTACAGCATTTTTTCATATGGCTATAGATAGCTTTCCTTACTTCATCTGAAAACTGATCATATCTTTTTATTATTTATCAGTTGGAGAATTGCTCTTATTTTAACAAATTTGACTCAGTTCTCTGTATGTTTGAGAAATGAGGCCTTTATCAGAGAAAATTCCTACATTTTTTTCAGTTACTATTACTAACTGAATTTCCCTCCATCCTATTCCCCTCATTTATTCTATTTTCTCTCTTTTCACCCTGTCCCTCCTCAAAAGTGTTTTGCTTCTGACTACCTCCTCCCCTGACCTGCCCTCTCTTCTTTTCTTACCTCCTTCCTCTCTTACTTTACTATAGGATAAGATAGATTTTTATATCCAATTGAGTATATATGTTATTCCCTCTTTGAGCCAATTCTGATGAGAGTACTTTTTAGTTACTCCCCCTCATCTCCGCCTTATTCCCCTCCAGTATAAATTTTTTTTTGGCCTCTTTTATGTTATATGGTTTACCCCATTCTATGCCTTCTTCTGCTCTGCTGCACTGGTACTCCTCTTTGCCTCAGGACTGTCACCTAGGACTAGTGACCCAGATCCAAGTGTGGGCAAAGCAGAAGAGTCCTGCCTCAGTGCTAATAAAAAATACCACTATGATATCTTGACCAATTGTTCAACCCCTTACTTTCTGTGGGCTGAGAATTCTGAAAGCATTCACTGCTGCTATTGGTTCAGTCACTCCCAAGGCCTGCTCTAGGTTTGCTAGGGCTATGTCTGTGCTAGTGTGGCTTGCCCTAGACTATGCTTCTCACTCACCCTGGTGTAACAGACCTTTCCTGTCAATATTCCAAGCTGTCCTGGGTGGGGAATTTGTTTCCCTCCATCTTTGTGTCAGTTTTGCTGCTCTAGAATTTGTTAATAGTTATTTTTAAAAGGTATTTGGAGGGGTTTGGGGGAGAGCTCAGTTGAGTGCCTGCCTTTACTCTGCCATCTTGGCTCTTCCTTCCATCCATTCTATTTTTGAATAGCTAAGTGTATAGTGGATAGAGCACTGGGTTTGGAATCAGGCAGACTCATCCTCATGAGTTCAATTCTGGTCTCAGACACTTACTAGCTGTGTGACCCTGGGAAAGTCACTTAACTCAGTTTCTTCATCTGCAAAACAAACTTGAGAAGGAAATGGCAGACTCCTCCAGTGTCTTTGCCAAGAAAACCCCACATGGAGTAACAAATACAACTCCACCCCAAAAAATTTATAGAGTTTTTCCTGGCATCAAATTGCTATCTGTTTCTCCATTACTCCTAGTTCTATCCTCCAGGATCAAGGAAATTAATCGCTCTTTCAAATGTGAAGCCTCTGTAACCTTGAAGACAAGTCTCATTCCTAGTCCCCCACTCCCTTCTTCTCTTCTTCAGCTTAAGCATCTTCAAATCCTCTGACCAATGTTCATATGGCATAAATTCAAGGCCATTTGCCATCCTAGTTAATCTCTTGTGACTGCTCTGCACCTTATCAATGTCCTTCCCAAAATGCAACACAAAGAACTAACTATAATATTTCAGATGTAGTCTAGCCAGGTAAGATTTTTAAGACTACTGCAAACCATCACTCTCCTAATCCTAGTCACAACACCCTTCAATGGAGTCTAAGACCACATCGGATGTGTAGTCTGTTATATCCCACTGTTAGCTCTGATAGAACTTGGTGGCCACTATAACACCAGATGTTTTTCAGACAATCTTCCATATAGTCATATCCCCTGCAGCTCATACATGCAAACTAATTTTCAAAAGCAAATGTAAGACTTCAATATTTTTGTATATGCCTATAATTTTATCAGTGAGGGAGGAAAAATTATCAATGTACATATATTAGAAAATATAATTACATAATATGTTATCATTTTTATTTAATTTAATTCTATCACCCTTATTTTCTAACACTTTGGGAAAAGACAAAAAAAAACGAGAAGCCCAAATCTCCTGATAAATGTGTATAAGGAATCAAAGCAGATGTCCATATTAGCCATGTCCAAAAGTGTACATCTCCCTGTGGACCCTGAGTCAATAACCTCTATGTTTGGAGACATACTTTGTTATTGGTCTTCTGGAATTGTGGATGGTCATTGCCTTGATCCAAGTTCTAAAGTCTTTCAACATTTTTATCTTTACAATATGTCATTAATGTATAAATTGTTTACCTGATTCTGGTCACTTCACTTTGTATCAAGTCACAGAAATTCCTTAGGTATCTCTGAATAGAATTTTACTATAATCATTGAGATGTCAACCCTATCTTAGTGATTTGCATTCTATCCTTCCAAGTCCAGAGATCACCATCTAAATTCCCACCCTCTAAATTTCAGCCAAACTGCTCCACTTGTTTCTTCCTGCATTTAGTAAATTATCTCTGATTTCTATATTTTACCTGAGTATATTTGTTTGTGTATTTGAAGGTGGAGGGTATACCTGGAACACCCTCCACCCCTAAATACACAAACAAATGTACTCACATAAAAGATTAATATCTTTACCAATATCCTAGTTTTCTTAAAAGCTTGCCTCACTTACCATCTCCTACATAAAGCCTTTCCTGAAGCCCTGCTTGTCAATTCTCTCTGTGTCCTAAAATTGCCTTATTCATCTCTGGATGTAGTTTATTCTCTCAAGAGGACCCAAGCTCTCATTTTAAAAACAAACTCATTACTTGACCCTACCATTCCTTCAAGTTATTGTACTGATGAACTCTTTCCTTTCACTGATGAACTTCTTGAAGTATGTCTGCATTACTGTGATTTCTTCAGTTCTCACTCATTTTTCAACCACCTCCATCTCTCAACCACCATCAACCAGAACTCTTTCGAAATATAGTTTCTCTAGGCATAGGTCAAAATCTCACACCATATGCTAAAATAAAGTCAAAATGGGTTCATGATTTAGATATAAAGGTTGATATTGTAAGCAAACTGGGAGAGCAAGGAATAGTTTACCTATCAGATTTATGGAGAACAGAAGAATTTATGACCAAACAGGAGATAGAGAACATTACAAAAAGCAAAATGCATAACTTTGACTACATTAAATTGAAAAGTTGTTGCACAGACAAAGCCAATGCAACCAAGATTAGAAGGAAAGTAGAAAATTAGGGAAGAATTTTTATAACCGGTCTCTCTGATAAGGGCCTCATTTCTAAAATATGTAGAGAATTAAGTCAAATTTATAAGAATACAAATCATTCCCCAATTGATAAATGGTCAAAGGATATGAACAGGCAGTTCTCAGAGGAAGAAATTAAAGCCATCTATAGTCATATGAAAAAATGCTCTAAATCACTATTGATTAAAGAAATGCAAATCAAAACAACTCTGAGGTACCACATCACACCTATCAGATTGGCCAACATGACAAAACAGGAAAATGATAAATGTTGGAGAAGATGTGGGAGAATTGGAACACTAATGCATTGTTGGTGGAGTTGTGAAATGATCCAACAATTGTGGAGAGCAATTTGGAACTATGCCCAAAGGGCTACAAAAATGTGCATACCCTTTGATCCAGCAATAGCACTTCTAGGGCTATATCCCAAAGAGATCAAACAAATGGGAAAAGGACTCACATGTACAAAAATATTTATAGCAGCTCTTTTGGTGGCACCAAAGAATTGGAAATTCAGAAGATGCCCATCAATTGAGGAATGACTGAATAAGTTGTGGTATATGAATGTAATGGAATACTATTGTGCTATAAGAGATGATGAACAGGCTGACTTCAGAAAAACCTGGAAAGACTTGCATGGTCTGATGCTGAGTGAAATGAGAAGAACCAGGAGAATGTTGTACAAAGTAACAGCCACAACGTGCGATGACTAATATTGATAGACTTAACCCTTCTCAGCAATACAAGGATCTGAGACATCTCCAAATGCCTCATGATGGAAAATGCTATCCACATCCAGAAAAGGAACTATGGAGTTTGAATGCAGATTGAAGCATACTATTTGCTCTTTTTCTCTCTTCTATTTAGTTTTGTTTCCTCTTTCTGGTGATTCCTCCTATTGGTTCTAATTCTTGCCTACAACATCACTAACGTAAAAATATGTCTCATAAGAATATATATGTATAGTCTATATCAGATTGCATGCTGTCTTCAGGAGGGAGGTGGGGAGGGAAGGGGAGAAAAATTTAAAACTCAAAAGCTTATGGAAGTGATTGATAATTCAAAATAAATTAATTTTAAAAAGGCCATAAGCCAAGACTAAAGTGAAAAAAGAAATATAGCTTCTAATTCCACCACTTGACTAATATTTGTCTTTACAAAGTTGCCAATGATTTGTATATTGTTATACCACCCGCCTATTATCATTACCCATCTTCGGTTGCTTTTTACTGATTTGGAAACTGTCATCTACTTTCTCTACCTGGGCACTTTCTTCCTTTGATTTTTTTGACCATGTTCTCTCTTGGCTCTCTACCCAGACGCCTGTCTGCTCCTGAATTCTCTTTTGAGGGATCCTGATCAACATCTTAGATCACTATAAGTGGGTGTGCCATAGGGATCCATACTAGGACTTCTTATTCCTCTCTATGTGACCTCATAAGTTCCTATGGGTTCATTTATACTCACTATGTAAATCATATTTGAAACTAAGTATCCATCCTTCACCTCTCACCTGACCTCCAGTCTTAAATCATGGTCTGTGGCCAGCTCAACATAGTTTATTTTAAGCTTAAAATAATCAAAAAAGAACTGACATTCTTTTCCCCTAAACCTGAGACTTATATGCTTATTAGCTGTGTGATTCTGGACGAGGAATTGAACTCCTTTCTGTATCAGTTTCCTTATCTGTTAAATGGGGGTAATAATAACACATATTTCCCAGGGTTGTTCCCATTATCAAACTAGATAATATTTGTAAAAAGACTTACCTCAGTGCCTGGCACATAGTAAGCACTTGATAAATATTTATTTTTGTCCTTTCCTCCAGTGTGTTAAAAACCTTAAGAGAATTACAGAAGAGTTTATATTTTGTTTCAGAGGGAAAAGAGAGGTCCTGTAATTTTTAAGCAGGGGATGGACACAGGGAAACAATTTAGCACCTATGGAGGATGGACTAAAAGGGGAAGATTTTTGAGTCAGGAAGACCAAGTGAGAGGCTATTTTACTATTCCACAGTAACTGCTGTATAAGCAGAAAGAAGATGGCTATAAGATTTGATTTGAGGTATAAGTAAGAAAGAAGACCTGGGGATGCCCCCCAAATTGGAGAAGTTAAGGAAATGAAAGGAGTTCAGAAGAAAGAGAATACGTTCTGAATTATACTGTGAACTTTTAGAAGCTAATATCCATTTGGAGATATCCAACAGGCAACTAGTGATATAGGCCTGGAATAAAGGAGGGAAATGCATCTGATTATTAAGGTCCAGGGACTATTTGAATAAAAGTGAACCCTTTAGAGCAGATCAGATCAACAAGCAAGGTGATATAGAAAGAGAAGAACAGAAAGCCCAAGGGGATGCCCACATATTGGATGGAAAGGGATCAAATATTCTGTTCCTGAAAAAAGAGATTGAGAAACAGCAGTTAGACAGTAAAGAGGCAAAAAAAACAAAAAACAAAGACTCAGGGAGGAGAAAATGTCTAGGGGGAAGGGGTGGTTAAGTGCATCAAATATTCTAGAGACGTCATGAAAGAATGAAAAGCAACCAGTTTTGTCATTATTTGATCAGAGGATAATAAGATAATCATTAGTAGCATTGAAGAGAGCAGTTTGAATTGAATAGTAAAGTCAGAATCTAGATGTCAAGGTGTTAAAAAGTGATCATGATGTAAGAAAATGACAGCAATGACCATAGACAGTTCTTTTTACCCCACTAGGAGTTTGCCCATGAAAGTGAGAGAGATATGAGAGGGTAGTTTAGGGGATGATAATAACAAATATTTATTTCTTTTGTTTTGTTTTGTTCTTAAGTATGGGAGACATCTGGGTGTGTTATCAAGCAGCTGAGAGTAAGACTGTAGATAAAAAAAGACACTAAAATTGGAAGGTGTGATGAAATGGTTAATATGAAAGAAGATGAAAGGAGATGTAAAAGGGGACAAGTAGAGAAGTGGACATTACAAAAGCAAAAGAAACCTCTTTCCAGCCTAAATCAAAGAAATATAAATTCAGTGGTTTTAAGACACCACAAACTTATGATGTCTAGCAGCATGGTATATTTATATCGGTTGGATAGCTGAGAAAATCATGGCATGGCAGGAGAGAAGGTGGAAGAGTCCCATTGAGTTGTCTAAGACCATGCATCTACAAAGTCTCTCTAGACAACTCAAACCAAGTTTCCCTCGTAGCAGAAAGCTCATGAAGTAAAATATTGGGTTCACTCTTGCCTTAAATCTTCACTTCCATTTTGAGTATAGGTGACATCTATACCATGCCAAACATCTGTGTGGAAATGAAAATATTTACTTCAATCTTTTGAGGGGTATTCAAGCTGCAGGTTTTTCTTTTCATTCTTATCAGTCATCTTTAGAGTGCCTGAATGCAGACTTGCTAACCCAGCTCGTCCAATATAGCCAAAAGCTCTCTTGATGGAATTTCCCCTACTTCCAGAATGAAACCAAATTCTGTGTGGCTCCTGGTGAGTTAGAGGCAGAGTCCTGCTCTCATACATTTTATCTGACTTATATTTTCTACCTTGAGATCTTTATGTTCATTTTAGATTCAAAGGTTCACTCCCTTTGGAGAATCTCACATTTCAGATCACTCAACAGTCTCTGATTCTACCTTCCTGAGCTATTTCTTTAGCACATCAGCTCAGCAGGGAGCAGCTACCTGTTCTAACGTTGTATGATTCTTTGATCATCACTCCTTTGGTCTAAATTTCCATGTAGGTGAATGTATTGTGCAAGTTACCAGACATTGCACCCAAAAGCAGACAGTGAGAGAAAACAGAAGGAGGTAGCTTGTTGCCTGAGTAAAATTTAAGAAATTGGGGGGGTCCCCAAAATGTCAGCATTGGTTTTGAGGGTATAGGCAAGAGGCAAAGGTAAACAGTAAGGGACATTTTCTTTTGTCAAAGGAAGATAAAGGGGAAGGTCTTGGAGGTGGGTCAGAATCATTCCTCGTGGCTTAATGGTCTTAAAATTCTCAGGAAAGTGGGAAGCCCAAATTGTCTAATAGGAAGGTTAGGGAGGTGAGACTTGGGGACTGAGGAAGGCAGAAAACTGTCCCATATCTGAGAAGTCCCTAGAAAAGGCACATGGAAATTTTCCTAGAAGTTCAGAGGCATAATTGAATGGTCTTTTGGGGCATCTCTATTTAATCTCCATATTAATATCACGGATTAAATTACAAGGGCAGGATTTGAAATGAACTTCATGTCTGAGTTCAGTTTCTATAGGAAATAATCTAATCCAGTCAATATTTAAATTTTAAGCAGAATAAGACTTTCTTATTAGCTTATTTATACAAAGGATTTGGCATTTAGTAAGCATGTACAATATGCAAATCCTTATTCTAGACATCATGTGGGATAGCAAGAGGCCTTGACTTCATAGACATTAATCTAGTACAGGAGAACTAGGTACTAGATTACTATTAATGATTAATGTGGCAAAAAAAAAAATGCCATAATGAGATAGAAAAAGAGATAGCATTTCTAGCTATAGAGATTAGGGAAGGTGTCACAGAGCAGGTAGTATTTTAGCAAATGAAATTCAGTGAATTTTAGTAGTTCAAGACGGGAAGGGGGAAAGGCAGTGAGGATGGAAGGAGCCAAAGCTCATATGGGAAAGTATAAGATTTTGGGTGGTGAAGAGTCATTGGATTTGACTGGAATATAGGGTACTTATTCCCCCCCTAAGATCCTGTAATGACTCAGATTGGCTTCCTATTGCCTCAATCAATCATCAAGCTTTTATTAATCACATGTTATGTACTAGGCAATATATAGTGGCAGAAGACCAACATCCAACAGGCTCTGCCCTCCTCAATTTGACATTTAAAGCCGTTCAAAAGCTAACCTAACTTACATGTACTTAATCTACATCACTACCATTCATGTGCTCTATATATGGCCTATTTGTTATTCCCTGAAAATAATTCTCTCTCTGTGCTTTTTTATTCAAACTACTACCTCATCATCCCTGGAATATACTGCCTTCTAACCTTTGGGCTCAACTTAAGTGTTTCATCCTACATAAGGTCTGTATTGATCCCACCAGCTATTAGCGTTCTCTTTCCCCTGAAACTACTTTGTGCGCATATATATGCATAGCAATTTGTCTATACATGTATATTATTTGTCTATGTGCATTTTGTCCCTTTCTCTCAATAGCATATTAGTTATTGGATTGCAGATATTATTGTATCCTTCTCTTTTAACATAAGCTTCTAGAGAATGGGGATTGTTTCACTCTGTAGTTATGTTTCTAGCACTTTACATAGACTCCAATACGTAGTACACATACATATATCACTAATTCTGTATGTATGTATGTATGTATGTATGTATGTATGTATCTATCTATCTGTCTGTCTATCTATCTATCTTTCTAACTATTTACAGTGAGGATAAGGAAGAGTCTCAAGTTCATGTTACACAAGGATCACTTGAAGGAACTGGGCTTCTACATGGACCTAAAGATCCATGTATTTAGCCTGAAGAAAAGAAAAATGGAGGGGGATAGGACAGGGATTGAGGCTTTGATTTCAGTGGTAGAGGGAACTCCTTAATGAGAAAATCCCCACTAAAACAGAGTCAGTATTTTCTCTGCAATTTATATTCTGAGAGGCAAGGCCTAAACCCAAGTCTTTTTGAGTCAACACTAGCACTTTATTGACTGCACCTTGATGCCTTTCTGTCATGAAGAATTACATTTGTGTCATTTAGCCCCTGAGGGCAGTACTAGGAACAATGAATCAAAGCTGCCAAGAGGCGGATTTAGATTCCATTTCAGAAAATTCTTCCTAAAACTTAGACCTATTACAAAGTGGAGTAGATTTCTTGGGGAACTAATGGGTTCCCCCTTACTCTAGATCTCAAAACAAAGGTTAGAAGTCTATTTGTGGGTGAAAATGCAGAGAACATTCTTGTTTAACTGTGATTTGGACAAGGTAGTCACTAAGGTCTCTCCCAAGTTTGTGTTTTTGTAATATTGGATCCCTAGCATATGCTCAAAGCTATGCTCAAAATTCTGGAAGATACAAGAAGACAGTTCTTGTCATTTAAATGCTTGCGAAGTTCCTTAACAGGCAAGACTTATGTGCATAATTGTACAGAGGTAATGTATAATGATATGACAAGAATAAGTCTAGCTATAAAGAATCAAATGTACCATTCATTGCTATTAATGAATGGGAACCTCTGGGTCCTGCAGAAGCCCAAGACAAAACCATTTAGATTTAACCTTCTGCTCACTGGTAACCAAAGGCAGCTTGTATGCTATAATGGAAATAATACTTGTTTGAGAGTCAAAAAACTTGGGTTCAAATCCTGTCTCTGATACTTATTACTGTGTCATCTTGTATGAGTCACTTAACTCCATAAGGACTTGTGTCCTTCCATTTATAAAATGAAAAGGTTGGACTGGATGATCTTGCTACGTTCCTTCCAAGTTCTAAGTATTTTATGTCACCATTATTGTTCAATATCAAATTAGAAATGCTGGCTATAGTGATAAGATAAGAAAAAAAATAAATTGAAGGAATAAAAATGATTAATGAGGAAACAAAACTATTACCCTTTCCAGATGAAATAAGAAAATACTTTGAGAACCCTTGAGAATCAACTAAAAAGTATTCGAAACAATTAGCAACTTTAGAGAAGTTGCAGAATATTAAATGAACTCATATAAATGATCCACATTTCTATATATATTACAAACAAAACCCAGTGGGAAGAAACAGAAAGAGAAACTTCATTTAAGTAACTGCACACAATATAAAATACTTGCGAGTCTACCTGCCAAGATAAACCCACAGACTATATGAACAAAACATTTTTCATGAAAAAGTATAGACATATCAAAAGAATTGGAGAAAAAATTAATTATTCATTGGCAGACTGAGCCAATATAATAAAAATGACAATTGTACACAAAGTGAATTACTTATCCAGTGCTATACCAATATAATAACCAAATGATTACTGTATAGAGCTGGAAAAAATAACAAAATTCCTCTGGAAGCAAAAAAGGTCAAGGACAACAAAAGAATTAATGAGAAGAAAATGAAAAGGAAGGCAGCCTACAATTAGGTTTCTTATTTTATTACGAAGTGGTAATCATGAAAATAATCTGGTACTTATTAATAGAGTGGTAGGTTGGTGGAATAGATTAGGTACATAATACACAGTATTAATTTGTCATAGCAACCTAGTATTTTATATACCCATAGAGCAAAGCTTTGAGGTCAAGAAATCACCATTTGATTAAAAATGCTGAGAAAACTGGAAATCAGCTTGTCGGAAACCAGGCATAGGTCAACATCTCACACTGTATACCAAAATTAAGTCAAAATGGGTAAATGATTTAGATATAAAAGTTGATATCATAAACAAAATAAAGGAACATGGTAAAATTTACCTGTCAGATCTAAGGATAAGAGAAGTTTATTACCAAACAAGAGATAGCGAGAATCAAGGGAAGCAAAATGGATAATTTTAATTAGACAAAATTACAAAGATTTTGGACAAACAAAACTAATGCTGCCAAAACTAGAAAGAAAGCAAGAAATTGGAGGGAAAATTTACCCTGTTTCTGATAAAGCCCTCTTTTCTCAAATATATAGGGGACTGAGCCAAATTTATTTTTTTAAAGCAATCATTCTGCAGTAGATAAATGATCAAAGAACAGGAACAGGTAGTTTTCAGATGAAGAAATCAAAGTTATCCATAGTTACATGAAAAATGCTCTAAATAGCTATTGATCAGAGAATTGCAAAGTTAAACAACTTGGAGGTACTATCTCACACCTAACAAACTGTCTAATGTGACAGAAAAGGAAAATGGCAAATGCTAAAAAGGATGTTGGAAAATAGGGACACTAATACACTGTTGGTGGATTTGTGGACTGCTCTAGCCATTCTGGAGAACAATTGGGAACTATTCCCATAGGGCTATAAAACTATGCATACCCTTTAACCCAGCAATGCCACTACTTGGTCTATATCCCAAAACGACGAAAGAAGGAAAAGGACCCATAACTACAAAAATATTTATAGCAGCTTTTTTGTGTTGGCAAAGAATTAATTGGAAGTTGAGAGGATATTCATAAATTCAGTAATAGATGAACAATTTGTAGTATATGAATGTGATTGAATACTATAATAATAGTGTTATAAATAATAGTATGTAATAAAAGTCTAGGAAGAGTTATATGAACTAATGCAATATTAAGTGAGCAGAACGAAGAAAACATCATACACAGTAACAGAAACATTTTATGATAATCAACGCTGAAAAACAGCTACTTTAATCAAGACAATTTCTAAGGACCTATGATAAAAAATGCTATTCATTTCCGTAGAGAAAACTGATAAACACTCAGTGCAGACTGAAGTATACTTTTTCACTTTTTTTTTTCTTGCTGCTTTTTTATTTTTGCAACATGGCTAATATGAAAACATTTTATATGACTTCAAATGTACCATTGATACCATATTTATTCCTTGTCTACTCAATGGTATGGGAAGGGAGGTAGGAGGGAGACAAGTTGTAACTCTGAATTAAAAAAAAATTTAAAAATGTAAAAAAAAAAGGGAAATAATTAGATAAACAAAAATATGATTTGAAAAACAAACAAAAAACTGCTATCAATCCAGAAAGTAACAATCATCTAGAAAGAAAAGTCAAGATTATTGCTTTCTTGGGTTCCAATCCATTTGGTTACTTATTCAGATAAGGCCGAAATTGGCCTTAGGGTTTACTTGTTCATTTCTAAGTTAAATGAGCTAGGCATCACTGTGTACCAATACTATGAACTTCATTGCTTCCATGTTTTTGCTAGGACTTTATTACCTCTGGTTTCCTTTCATTGTTTGTTGCAGTGATTTCTGGGATAGTCTTGCCCAGACTGGTTTTTTCAGCAATAGTTATCATATGAAGGCTTGATTGACCTTTGCAAATACAATTTAAGTATAGATATTCAGAATTCTTTAGAAAGAAACCTATTTGAGAATTTCTAAGAAAAAAAGACAATACTCCCCAAATTAAAAAGTATGACACAGAGAATCTTACAGTTGAGAGGGACTTCAGAGGTCACCTGGTACAACCCCTACCTGAATGAGATTTCTTTTTGGGCACATCCTTATTAATTCTTTAACACGAAATTGGGGTGTAGTGAATAGAAAGCCAGATCAGAAGATATAACATAGTCTTAATACCTGTGGGTGACCTTGGACAAGTTACTTAAATGCAATATTAAAATTATAGATCTTCATTGTAAAGAAATTCATTCTCCAGAAGTTGTCTAAAAAGACAAAGTACCTACAGTGAAGAAATAACAAATAAGCAAAACCATCCCTAGGTACGTATATATCTATGTGCGTGTGTATCACACTCTCAACTCAATAACACAAGAGTAGTTTGAAACGCTAAAAGTTATTTTGGGCAAGAGCTATCAGAGATGTGCATGTTGGGAGATGAAGTTCACATGCATGAAACTAGTAGAGTACAAGAAATGGTTTGTACTTTGATATTTGATACCCGTATGATGGGATTCAATAAAATGGAACTCAAAGTTTTAAAAATGAATGTTAAAAATTGTTTTTACCTGCAACTAGGAAATAAGATACATAGGCAATGAGGTATAGAAATCTATCCTGCCCTGAAGGAAAATAGAAGGGAAAGGGGATAAGAGAAGGGGTGATGATAGAAGGGAGGACAGATTGGAAGAAGAGGTATTCAGAATCCATGCCATCTTGAGATGGGGAGAGGGGAGAGATAGGGAGAAAATTTGGAACTCAAAATCTCGTGGAGGTGAATGTTGAAAACTAAAAACAAACAAACAAACAAACAAACAATAACAAAATAATACAATACTAGCCTGTGGTCTGAGAATAGCAAATAGCAGTAGGGAGATATCTTGAACTGCTGTTGCTCAATGAGCTCCTAGAAGAGTATAAGAAAGGGAAGCAATGTATTATGTAAAGAAAGAGCACCTTGAATTTGGATTTAGAAGGGACAATTCAAGGTGTGCTCTTTAATACCAATTGAATAGACATGTCTCCATTTCTCTGGACCTTGTTTTCCTCATGCGAAAAATGGAACTTTTTAATTAGTTGAACTTAGCTTCCAACTGCAAAACCTTAGATCCTGTTAAGAGATTTGACATTCAAGGCAACCCTCTTGAAACCATGTCTGCCAAACTTTCTTCTATAAAATAAAAGTCTCCAAAAAGCAGGAGAGATCTATAGAACCACATTTTGTTCAAGTCCATTCCAGCTTCTTAAAAATGCCCAATTCTGACATTTAGAGAGACCTTTCAGAAGATGGTATGTGGGGGAGTGGGAAAAGTTCTGGAGATGAAGGTAGAACATCTGAATTTGAATCTTAGAATTTTTTAAAATTTGATTTAGATTTGAATTTGATCTTAGATAACCTGTGTGACTTGGAACACATCTATATTAGTTCCTCGTCTGTAAAGAGTGGATTTTTACCTATTGAGCCAGAGGCGATGGATTCTAAATTCAGAATGAGACATACATTTTGGAACATGGCCAATATAGGAATTAGTTTTGCTTGACTATAAATGTGTGCCAAAGATTTTTTTTTGTCAATTACAGGAGGGGAGTGGGAAGGAAGAAGGCTAGCGATATGATCCTCTGTAACCTCAGAAAAGAGAATAGAACAGAAAAGAGACCTGGAGAAATCACAAACATGCAGAGCAGCTTTGAAAGTTACAGGTTGAATCTTTTATATACATTAAAAGAAAAGCAAGCTTTACCTAATAGAGATTCAGAGTTTCATATAAAATCCCCCTTTTCTGTCCTACAACACATGGGGGAAGTATACTTTATTTGGTGCTTGTTAAGTTGAGAATAAAAATAAACTTATGAAAATAAAATAATATCAATAAGGAGGTTATACTAGATGAGTTTTAAGGTATTCTTCTAGTGCTAAATCTATAATCCTATGGCCTTCTGCCCAGGAATCAGGAACACAACATAGGAAAATGTGGCTCAAATTGAATGGTTGCAAAGTGATCACAGAGTCAGACTGGCAGGCCTGAAATTCTCGGACTGAACTCAGATACTGCCGAGATTGAGGTGAGAGGGACTGGTTAGCCATACTAATCCAGAAAACATTTTGCAGTTCACCTAGCAGGTGCAATTACAAAGACAAAAAAAAGTGTAATGGAGAATTGACCTTTAAAAGCAACTATAGGGCATGGAAGTTTGATATCAAAACCTTATTAAACATTGGAAGGCAAGCTCCCATAATGGAAACACAAGTGTAAAATAGAGTATTTGTATAATTATTGCATAATGCAAAGAATTAGACAGGCAAGCCAGAATTGCACAGTCTGTTTAAAAGTGGAATGTTTATAGTGAAACTCCACCTTAAAGGAAATCCTTTTTCCTCCTGTCCTCCACTACTCCATGCTAACTTATTACCAATGGTCTCCTTTGGAAACCAAGGATATTAAGATGAAGTATAGATAGACTAAGTTACACTGATGCTAAGATCAGTTCTATTTGTGATAGAGAAAATGCCATTTTTTTATTCTTTAGGTACTGAGGGTGCCTCTAAACATTAGCATTAATATAAATAGTCTCAGTACTCAAGAATCACAGAGTTGAGAGCTGTGATGCACCCGAGACCATATTCTTTCTCTCTCAGATACATAGAAGTACATATGTGTATATCACATACATTGCTCTTGTTTAATCATTTCCAATCATGTCTGATCCTTTTTTGGGTGTTTTCTTGGCCAAGATAGTGGAATGGTTTGTCATTTCCTTCTCCAGCTCATTTTACAGGTAAGAAAACTGAAGCAAATAGGATTAAATGACTTGCCCAGGGTCACAGAACTAGTATCTGAGCTGGATTTGAACTCAGTTCTTCTTGATTCCAGGATCATTACTCTATCCACTGTACTTTCAAAGTGCCCCATATGACATACATATGCATATTTGTATGCATGCATGTGTAGCTACATACCTATACACATGAAGGAAAGAAGAAAGGAAATAAATATTTATGAAGCACCTACTATATGGCAAGCACTATGCTGAAATTTTATTTCATTTGATCCTCACAAAATCCCTGGTAATTAGGTACTATTATTATCTTCATTTACAAATAAGGAACTGAGGCAGGTAGAGGTTAAGTGACTAGCCCACTATCACAAAACTATTATATGTCTGAAGCCAAATTTGAACTCAGTTCTTCCTGACTCAAGATTCAAAAACACTTTGCCACTTAGATGCCTCAAATGATACACCTATACACATATACTATTATTATACACATAAATATATGCATGTATAAACTCAATGATCATTCAACTTAATGTATATTTGAAATTAATTCCTACTATTTTGATGTTTATGGGCTATGCACTGAGGATGAAAATAGTGCATTTTATAATTGGATAAAAGTATCAAGATGTGCCTTCATCTTTTGTAAACTCATTGAAATTATCCTCCCCTGGTGATAAATGATCAAAGGATATGAACAGGCAGATATCAGGTAAAGAAATTAAAGCTATCTATAGGCATATGAAAAAAAATGCTCTATATCTCTTGATTGGGGAAATACGAATTAAAACAACTCTGAGGTACCACATCACACCTTTCAGATTGGCTCGCATGACAAAATAGGAAAATGATAAATGTTGGAGAAGATGTGGGAGAATTGGAACACTAATGTATTGTTGGTGGAGTTGTGAACTGATCCAGCCATTGTGGAGAACAATTTGGAACTATGGCCAAAAGGCTATCAAACAGTGCATACCTTTTAATCCTGCAATAGCACTTCTAGGTATGTATCCCAAAGAAATCATACAAATTCAGAAAAGTTCCCACATGTACAAAAATATTTGTAGGAGCTCTTTTTGTGGTGGCCAAGAATTGTAAATTGAGGGGATGCCCATCAGTTGGGGAATGGCTGAACAAATTGTGGTATATGAATGTAATTTTAAAAAAGAAAATAAGACATTATCCGCAACATATAAGCAGATAGGATAACAGCAGTGCATTATATGTATATGTGTATACATATGCATATATGTATACATGTATTGTATCTCTGTGCATATGCACATGCATGTGCAGTCTATGTATGCACGTGTATATATGCATGCACATATACATGCGTGCATACATGCACATGCACACGCACTCATATATGTATATGTGGAATAGGTGTGTATCTATGTGTATGTACTGTGCATATGTTTGTATACATATATACGTACATATATATTCTTATTCCCGTGTAACACACACACATATACACACATGCGTGTGTGTGTATATATATGTGTGTGTGTGTGCGTGTATGTATATATACACGCACACACACACACATATATATTCCTATTCCCATGTAATTTTTCTATGTCTTATTCCTACTATGTCTCTATGTTTTGAAAGATTTTTCATTCCATATGGCTTAGAGATTATGAATATTTGAGATGGTAAAATCTATTAAAATATTGTTCTTAAATTGTTTAATTTCTTTCTAATGAAATCAGTGTGTGAGTCAGTGAGTGACAGTTCAATTTGTGATAATGACCTGTTGTCCGCATGATTTGTTGGAGTTTTCCAGGATATTTTGAGGTAGGTATTGGTAGTATTGTGACTTATCATACTTCATCCATAAAAGATACACATTTTCTCATGTATAATTCTAGCCCCCAGGTGACATCTTGCTAAGTATCCAGGAGTGATGAAATGATGATGATGATGATGATGACGATGATGTTAAGTATGAATATAGAGTGGGGTATACTCCAGGGAGGGAAGATGGAAGGTGAGCTCTAATTAGTCATACTAGCTGGGTTGGAATAAAGAATTCTCATTGAGGAGAACTGAGACCCAGGGCTCAAAAGGTAAGTTTGGAGAACCTTGAATGGCAGGTAAAGGACTTTATCTTTCAAGTAAAGGGGAAAAATTCAGGGGTTCTGGACTATTGTCCTTTTCTCCCCATTCACGCTTTGGCCACTCTCGTTCAGTCCCTCATTTCCTCTTGTGTGGACTATTTAAATAACCTTTAAATTGGTCTCCCTTTACTTAAGTTTTTCCCCTCCTAATTCATGATCTACAGAGCTTCTGAATTAATATAACTCAAGCACAGGTCTGACCATGTCACTCTCCTACCTCATAAGTGTCAGTGGACCTGACAATACCACTACTAGCTGTAACCAAAGAGAGAAAAGACATGGCGGGAAAAGCATACTGAGTGTGTGTGTGTGTGTGTGTGTGTGTGTGTGTGTGTGTGCTCTGTGTATGTGTACTCTTTTATGATGGCAAAGAACTGAATGCCCATCAATTGGGGAATGGTTAAACCAATTATGGTATGTAAATATAGATTACTTTTGTGCTGTAAGAAATTATGAAAGATATGTTTTCCCGAGAGACCTGGGAAGACTTAAATGAACTGATGCAAAGTGCAGGGAGCACAAGCAGGAGAAAAAGTTACACAATGACAAAATTATAAAAATGAACAATTCTGAGTGATTGACACATGAAGCATTACCATAAGCTCCTGATAGAAACGTAATGAACTAAACATGCAAAATTTTCCACATGTTTTTGGGCGTATCAAATATGGGGATGTGTATTGATTGACTATGCATTTGTTTTAATGTTTCTTTTTCTTTTTCCAATGGGAAGAGGTAAAACAGGGAGAGAGGAAATAAAAACTGTTAATTTTAAAAATTAGGTGAATTTTCAATGGATTTTTATTGTCACTGGAATCAAGTACAAGCTTTTTTGTTTAAAATGTAAATCTTTCATAAGCTAACTTCAACTCACCTTTCCAGGCTTATGGAATATTCCATTCCATTATACACTCTACTTTCCAGTCAAATTGACTGTACTGTTTCCTATAAGTGATGCACAATTTCCTTTCTCTGTAACTTTGCACATGTTCCCCCCGTGTTTAAAACACAGTATTTAGTTGTACCTCCTAAAATCTCTATTTTACTTCAGTGTTTAACTCAAGCCATATTTCCTCCTTGAGTCCTGTAATGATAACCACAATCATTAACAGTCTCTCAACTGAAAATTTATTGACATTTATTTGGTATATTTTGTATTGACTTGTCTCTGGATGTAGTCCTACCTATTTCCATTTCCAATCACCTTCTCTCTAATAGAATGAAAACTCCCTAAAGGGAGGTAATTTTTTCATTTTTTTTTCTTGATCAGAGGTTGATATAAACATAGGCTTTTAGGCCCAGAAAGGACATTTTCAATCTTCTACTCAGTCAATCAAAAAACTTTCATTAGGTGTTGATCACGTACCACACACTAAAGTAAGGCCACCTTCCTTTTTTTTTTGGGGGGATGGGGAGAATCTTAGGCCCAAAGACATTAGACCAGTGTCCAAGGTCACACGTTTGACCAGTTTGCTGAGCCTTAGACCAATGCATTTTTTTCAACCAACACCTTTTTTCCCTCATGCTTCTTTTGTATCAAATGGATTTCTCCATTTTCTCACCTTGCACTTCATTCCAAAATGGACTGAAGCATCCAAGGTTGGCTAATGATTCAATACATTATTTCTCCAGGACAATTTGCATAGTGATGTGAGTTGATTTATTCACAGAATACAGTATAGTGGGTAGTATTCTTAGGCTAAGAAAATACTGTGGGAACACTATTGAGATAGTCTCTATTGCTCAGCTACAATAGAGGAGCTTCTTGGACTGAAGAAACTCAGTACAGGGAGACATCCATCACTCCACTGTCATTGTTGTTCTGTATTACTATGTCAAAACGGATGCTAAAAGGAATGAAAATGGGATGGGGAAAGTGGTCTTAGGATTGTGGAATTTTTGATTCTCAGTTCTACAATAAGTGATACTGATTATATAAATCCAATCCTGTTATTCTGTAGTTGAACAAACTAAGTCTGAGAGGTGAAGCAATTTGCCCAGGTTATGCAATTTATCAATATATCCAGGAGCATACAGATTTCCCATCTCTTAGTTCAGTGCTCTTTCTGTCACGGAGATCCCTTACAGGGCTTCCTGTGCTACCATTTTTTGGAGACCTTGTGTTGAATCAACTGCAATGGTTCTTTAATTTTTAATGAGCTGGAAAGCCCATATTTTATTTGTTCTTTGCTTTAAGTTAATAATTTGAAATTGTTTTTGACATTTGCATGAGACGATTGTCAAATCCTCCCACATGCCTATCTCATAATTCTATTGTAAGAAATCAGAGAATTGGAAAGTGAAGGAGAAGATGATCACAAATGCATACAGCTTTTAGTAAGCAGATGAACACTAGTACAGCAGATTATTCTGGGGGCATTGGCTGGAAAGACAAGATTTAATTCAAAGGATTATTTTTGTTATATGAAAGAACTCTATTGTCAAACCCAAGTCAAGTAATCCAGTCAATCAGTCCACAAGCATTTATTAGGCATTTACCCTGTGCCAGCCACTGACTTAAGCCCTAGAAATACAAAATTGATACAATCTCTACTCAAGGGCAGCATATTCTCCTAGAGAAAAAGTATATGTTTAAGTACATAGGTAACACATATAAAGTAAATAAATAAAAACGAATTCAAAATTGTTAAATGTAATATGGGAGGGCACTAAAAGTTAGGGAGCAAGGAAATATTTCACATAGAAATTGGTACTTCACTGGCATTTTAAAAGAAGAAGACTATTAAGTGGAAGTAAAGAGATGGGCATGAAAAAAGCCTACGTAAAGGCATAATACAGGAGATGACGTGCTGCGTGAGGATCATAAGGAAAGTCAGATTGGATGGATTGCAGAGTGAATGAATGAGAATAAAAGAAAATGCGTTTGGAAAGAAATGTTTGGGCCAATTTGTAAATGGCTTTAAAAGTTTAATGTCAATATGTGTCTCCTTTTTGTGAGTTCCTTCCTATGACTTTCATTCTTGGGTAGTAGTTCAGGCCAACCATCCTTCATTCCCCTCCCAACTCCACTTATGACTCCTGAGACTTTAACACTATTCTCCTTGTTCAGCACTTTTCAGCTTCCTTTTGAGTGTAAGATCCTTGAAGGCAAGGACCACCTTTCTGTTTGTAGTTCTTTCTCCAGTGTTTGGCACAGTTCCTGGAATTTAGTAAATACTTAATAAATGCTTGTTGCCTGCCCACATAGAAGCAATAGGAATCCACTGGAGTTTATTGAGTAGGGGATGGTGTGGCATGATCAGATGTACACTTATAGAAAAATCACTTTGGTACCTATGCAAAGAATGGATCGTAGTGAATAGAGACTTGAGCCAAGAAGATAAATTTGTGAGACTTCTGCAAGAATCTAGGATAAGAAGTGATGAAGGTCTAGATTAAGATGTTGGAAGTGCACGTAGAGATGAAAGGCCAGATTTGAAAGATGACATGGAGGTCGAAATAGCAATATTTGCCAACGCATTGGATATTTGAATTGGTGGAAAGAAAGAAGTGAAGGATCTTTCTGAGCTTCGTTTTTTTCATCTGTACGTAACCTTTGTTTCAGAATCTTCCTTCTGACATGAAAGAGTAAGATGAGCTTTGAGGACTTCTCACTTCTCTGGCTCCAGGTGGAAGCTGTGAGCTTCAGCATAGGACCTTACTCTAAAGCATGGAATCTTATTCTGGAGTCCATGGACTTAAAAAAAAATGATAACTAATTTAAACATAACTGATTTTCTTTATGATTCTATGTATTTTACATTATACATTTAAAAACATTATTGTGAGAAGGGGCACACAGGCTTCACCAGACTGTCATAGGAGTCCATGATACAAAAATGGTTAAGAACCCAAATTTTAAAGGTTCCCTTTATAAGTAGTCAAGTCCATAAGGTATGAAAAATAGATTTGCTTGTTTTAAATTATAAATTAAAGGGCACAAAAAGAACTCACTTCCAAGTCCAAAGAGTAACAAAATAGGCCCTTTCTCTTTTTTTCAAGTATGCCATCCTATAATTCACTCCAGTAAGGACACTATTAAAAGGTTTTTTCCCCAGTACTTTATCCTGACCCTTCTTCTCCCTCTATCCTATCACATTTGGTGATTCAACTGTTCTACATTCAGTTATTACCTTTATGTTAAGGATTCTCAGATCTCCCTGTGGATCCCTAACCTTTGGTATTTCCAATTGCCTATTGGACAACTCAAACTGAACATTCCATAGATATCTTCAGTATGTCCAAAACTGAACTCATTATATTCCCTCAAGTTTCCCCCCATTCAGAATCTTTCTAATACTGTCAAGGATACCACCATTCTCCAAATCACCCAGGCTCACAACCTAAGTGTCTCATCAAATTCTCATGCTCTCACCACTTCCATCTAATCTATTGCCAAGTGTTAATGATCTTATCTTAGTAACATGTCTTCTATATGAACTTTCCTTCCTTCCTCTGATACTACCACCATCCTAATATAGACCCTCATCATCGTTAGCCTTCTAAATGATCTTCTGCACAAATCTGTTCCCACTGCAGTCTACCTTTCACCTAATAAGTCAATGTGATCTTCCTAAAGCTCAGGACTGACCATGTCACTCTCCTACTCAATAAAATCCTGTGGTTTACTATCCCCTCCAGAAGCGAATATAAAATCCTCTTTTTGACATTCCAAGCACTTCATAAACTTACCTCTTTCTATCTTTCCAGTCTTCTTATGCCTAAATGGTCTCCACATACTCTGAAATCCAGAAACACTGGCCTTCTTAGTATTCCTTGCACAAGGCACTCTATCTTACAATTCTCAGCATTTTTCACTGGCCAGTCCCTATGCCTGAGATTGTCTTCCTCCTCATCTCTTCCTCTTTGCTTTCTAGGATTCCTTTAAGCCTCAGCTAAAATTCTACCTTATACAAGCAGCCTTTCTTCATTCTCCCTTTAATGTTATGGCCTTCCATATGCGATTATCTCCAATTTCTTCTGCTTGTATATTATTTGTACATAGGTGATTTCATGTTTTCCCCTCCATTAAACTCTGAGTTTACCAAGAGCAGAGACTCTTTTTTGTTTTTGCCTTTGCCTTTCTTTGTATCTCCTGTGATTAGCATATGTCTAGGACATAACAGGTAATTTATAAATTCCAGCTGACTAATAAACATAGGTCCTTGTCTTCCACAGGTACCTCGTCTCATGGTATTTCTCTATTAGTTTCCCTACCCAGATTAAAGGTCAAGTTTTGCTTCTCCCTGGCACTCAGAGTTATAGTTCTGACTTTCGTTGTAGGTATCCACCACTCTGGTACTATTGTCATTATTCTCTATTCCAGACAAGTGGCCACTACTTTGTTACCCTCAATTTTGCTTTGCTACTGCCTGCTGTTTGTCTTTGTTTCCTAGGAAATAGTACCAGCTCTCAAATCGCTGGCCCATAACAATTATTCCGGCATCCTTTCTAAAAGTGTTATAACTTTCTTTTCCCATATCTCTGGTCCACAATGGCTCTGAGTTTTTGACACCTTCTTTTCATTCCCTATTTCCAAGGATCCATCATTAAAACAGCATTATTTCTGATAATATTGTAAGCCTTCCTACATGAATTACTCCTATAAGTGTCTATTTCCACATCAAAATAACAATTCCATAATCATTTTCCTTTTCTTTCTCCAGTGCCATTGTGATATACCTTCCTCTGATGTCAATCTCTCTTACAGAGGCTTGAGGAGCTTGTAAGGGGATTCCTTTCTATATATTTTCCCATTATTGTCTTACTCTTGAACAGCTGGGAATGAAACTTAACCTAATACCTTTGCCAAAGAATTCTTCAAAAAAAAAAAAAGGGGGTAAACCTTCCCTAATGAGATAGTGAAGATTCATGTTCTGGCTATTTGCAAAATGAATATTATAATATCTGCCCTGCCTATCTGAGGTTAGTTGTGAAGATTAAATGAGATGACACATAGAGCAAGAGTTAGGTAAACTAGAAAGCCCTATACTAGATTTGGAAGTCATGAGCCATTCCTGCCCCAGATGTTAGTATGATAATTCAATCATTCAATCAATTTATCAGCCAACATTGATTAAGCACTTACCATGTACAAGGTACTATGTTAGTCTCTGGATACAAAGACAAAATAGGAAAAGTTCTTTCCCTCAAAGAGCACATATTCTGTGGAGGGAAATGATTGCATACAAAAAAACTATATACAAAGAATATATAAAATAATGTCAAGGTAATTCCCATAGAATGGAGTGGATAGATGGCTAAGTGGATAGAGCTCTGGCCTGGAGTCAGGAAGACCTGACTTCAAATCTGTCTTTAGATGCTTACTAGCTGTGTGACCCTGGGTGAGTCATTTAACTTCTGTTTGCCTTAATCCACTAAAGAAGGAAATAGTAAACCACTCCCATATCCTTCCTAAGAAAACTCCATGGATATGGACCCTATGGTCCACAGGATCATGAACAGTGAGACATGAGTATGACTGAATAACAATAACAATTTCCATGGCATAGGAATTAATGGGGTAAACAGAGAAGATTTCATGTAGGAGGTGGCATTTGAGCTACGAATTTGAAGGAAATTAGGGATGTGTTTGATATTTAAAAATGGATTGTGGTCACAATTAATACAGAGATTAAAGGAAGTTTCAGAGTGTTCTCGAAAGTGTAAAAATCCTTATCATCTGGATATTGGTTCACTTAGCAGATTTTAATCTATAGCACTTTACCATTTGCCACTTTGCAGACAGCGTCTGTACCTATCTTTTCTTAATTCCACTTTTCTTTGCTATTATATAGGAAATCTTAAACTAAAAATATGATATTGGTTTGAGGATTAAACAAACTAGGTAGTAAAAAATGACTGCTTAGCTAGTCATGGTCATAGGTAGCAAGTGAAATCAGGAGAGGACCCATTTACATCTTCTCATGTTTCATGACATAGCATTAGGGGTTGGGGGAGGATTAGCAAACTATGATTTCATTTGACTCCAATGCCTATTACTGAAGGTTCCCTTTGTAAGACTCAGAAACAAGGAATTTTCCATAATGCTTGAAGAATGAACTTGAGGTAATCTACCCAAAATGTCTGAAAAGAATAAGAGTCACATTAAATACACACAGACACACACACATGCACACACACATACACACAAAACAACATGTGGATGAATGCCAAAAAATTTTATTAATAGGAAAACAAAAAAAAAATGCATGGGCCTGAACTAAGGTAATGGTTGCATGATTAGTGAGAAAGGGACAGATGCTGTGGAGGTAGAAATGGCAAGATTTGGCAACTGATTGGACATGTGAGATGAGTGAGTGAGGAGTCAAGAACAATGCTGAGATCGTGAACCTGAAATGTACTGTACTCTGACAAAGGCACAGTAAGAGCAATAGTTAATGTCATATTCATCATCTCCATGAAAAATACCCCTGACTCAGACAGCTTTATTAAATTCTTGTTGTAGTTAAGCACTAAATACTCCTTAAAAGACCTCATTGTTTGAACATGCACATAAAATGAATATGTTTTCTCTAGGTGCCCTTATTGGAACCTGGGGAAACTACCCTCAGATTCTTAAGCTACCTGGGCCAGACATTAGGGTGAAGTTGAGAAGTATAGTTCAACTCTTTCCTGTACAAGAATCAAGACACTATCATTTCTCTGCTTCCAGGAGTATTGATGACATTTCTCCAGGTCAAGTAGGGATAAACCAACAGGGTGGTATACCACCTAAGAAAGAGACAAGATCTTGTCATGTCATCTAAGTGGTGAAAGTATTGGATTTGGAATCAGGGACTCCAGAGCTGAAATCTTGTCTTAGAAACTTGCTATCTGGGTGAACCTGGGCAAGTCACTTATAAGTCTCAGTAGCAATTCCTTAACATATAAATGAGCAATTGGACTTGGTAGATTCCTACCAAATATAAATGTGTGATCTAGTAATTTATCCTGTGAATTTCATAGACATGAGATTACTGACAAGATAGAATAGAGTAAGAGACTATATCATCACAGAGTCCCCTAGTAAAAAAAGTATGGGTTAGAGGGAGAAGTGCAAACATACCCTTGATAAATCAAAGATTAAATGAGCTCCCAGAAATAATGGCTTTGTATGATTAGCCAGAATGAATGTAGGATCACAGATAGAGATCTAGAAGAAAGCTTAGATATTACCTAGTTTAAAACCTTCCTTTTGCAGATGAGGAAACTAAACCCTGGGAAAATGGTAAATTCAGGCTTGACATCAGGAGGTTAGTTTTTTTTCTGATTAGTGAAAGTTGTTTGAAAGTGAATAATTTGCCTCAAGAATTGGTAAACCCCATCCTACATCCTTCCATATTTATGGATGACCACTTGTTGGATTTCTCATCATGGAATTCTTTTTGTATATTATTTAGACTACGTGGAACTGAAGTTCCTTCAAACCCTCCAATTCAGTAATTATAAGATTCTATTGTCAAAATAGGTGGTAATTTTTTAGAGGAAAAAAGGACTCTTTTTACCCTTGTTTTTTTCCCAGATCACATATTCACTCACTCAAGTACAAAACCTCAGATTTGTAAAGGGCTTCAATTATCAAAAGATTCAACTTTTAATTGAGCAAGAATAACTTCTGTAATATGTTTCATACCAGTCAACTGGAGGACACATTCATTCAAAGTAAAAAGACAGTTAATCATATAGTATAGCAAAGCAAATAGTAATATTCCTCATATGCATGATGTGATCATTCTGCTAGTGATTATGAAATGGGTAGGGTAGAGGACACATAAACACTCAGGGATATACATGGAAAGGCACTTGTAAAGAACATGCATGAAAGGACAAACTTACAGAGAAAATATGTGAATAGGGCACATACATAGAAATGAATGTGCCCTGGAAATGTGTGTGCAAGGGCATGAGTAGCAAGTGCCACACATGGTGGCTACTGAGCCACCACTGTCCTCTGGTATTGTCATCAGGTGAGGTGTTGCTTATGTTGAGTCAAATATCATCTACTATATGGTTCTCTCTGCTGAGCATCTCTGCTGAATTGTTCTTTGTAACCATCTGCTCATTTTCAGTTATTCACCACCTTTAGGTCCTCAGTTGTTCTCTGCTACCACCTTCTGGAGTATGATTGCTACACAACCTCCAGTTGAAGGGTCCAGAAATTTCAGCTTAGAGGTCATCTAGTCCATCTTAAGAATACTATAACCAGGAAACAGAGCTTCTATCTAAAAAAAATGCTTCAAGAAACTAGAAAGACATAATTAAATACCAAGGAACCACATTGAAGATCATACAAGATTTGTCAACTATTACAATAAAGGAGAAAAAATCTCAGAACACAACATTCCAAAGGGCAAAAGATAAAAGCTTACCATTAAGAATAATTTGCCATAAAGGACTTAGTAAAATAGAACATGAGGCAAACATCAACCTTAAATGTAACAGATAATTTTCAAGTATATCAAAAAGACTAAAGCTAAGTAAAAAACTCTGAAATGCTAACATAATCAAGAGAAACATATAAGGGTAGAGGTATTTGAAGATTGGAAGAGGCTAGAGAAATGATGAAATGCTTATATTCTATAGCAGAAAAACAAGCGTTCCATCAGAATCCTAATTTCCTTAAGAATCACAGAGGGATTTAAATAAGGCAAATAATGTCTTGGTATAGATTTGTTCTGTTTTGATGGTCTTTAGAAAGGAAAGAAAAGGAAACAGAAAACAAAAATACGGGGGGAGATGAGCAAGTAGCGACATAGAACTTACTATATCTCATTACTGGGGCACGTGTAAAACATACGTATACAAACGTGGAGCACAGGGTGGAGGGGAGCAGGCATCACCTGAACCTTACTTTTATCGGATCTAGACAAGGGAGAGCCAATCACACATTCACACGTGCAAAAATGGAGAGTATTTCATATAGAAATACTTGAAAGTCAATGAGGAAATAGGTGGAGACAGAGAAAAAGGAGAAAGAGTTTTGAACAGGGAGTTTAATAGTTTAGTAAAAGTAAACATCAATAAGAGCTCATGATCTATGATATTGAGGGAACTACAAAGTACCTGAAGCCTGGAGTTTTTTCCAAGGACTCAAATATCTGTAGGTGTGAAGGAAGACAGTACAGTAGAATTAGAGCTAAAAAAGTCCTCTAGTTTCATACAATCCAACACCATCACTTTATAGAATATACAAATCTTAGATTAAATAGACTGAGGAGGGGAAAGTAAACTCACCCAACCCATAACACTCATAAAAAAATAACTACAGGTTAGAAGGCATAGTTATGTGGCTACATAAATGAGATATAAAGGTCTTGGGGACCCTTGAAGAAAACCTTTCTTGGAGGTTTAAGGTATCCAGATCCTCTATAGAATTAATTTAATTCATCTAAGATATATGCACCATCCTTTTGAAGAGATAAAAGGGTCACAAATGTTGTGCATTACATATATTTTCAGTCTTTAAGTATTGATCATTTATGCTGTTTTTTCTCTTCTCTTTTTTTTGTCATTAAAATAATTTTAAAAGGGAAGGCACTCTGGTAGGGACAGAGAGAGGGATACTACAGAAAACTATGGTGATATAAAAATACATCAATAAAAGCTTATTTTTAAAGAACCTACTACAGTATGTTTAAGGCAATGGGGGTATAACCAAAAAATAGATGCTTATCTGAAAGAGCTTCCATTACATTATTGCTACCTATTTATAGCATGAGAAGTGGGTGCAAGATAATGTACAGTACACAAGAACCTAAAGCACCTAAAGGTATGGAGGGAGGCTTCCAATAGATGTTGTCACTTGAGTGGATGCTAAAAGGAAGCTCAGGATTCCAAGAACCAAAGGTGAGGATGGAATGCATTGAAGATGTGGGGCACAGCTTTGTATATAGATATCAAGGGAGGGAGTAAAGTGCTAAGCTCAGGAAGAGCAAATAGGCCAGTTTGACCTTAATGTACAACGAATGAGGGGGAATGCAATAGCCTAAAAGTGCAGGAGAGCAAAATTGAAGTGTCTGTGTTAATGGAAACCAAACTTCAATGTCAGTCACATAATGAGCAGTTCAAGTTAATATAGCCAAATGCCATACATTTATCATAGAATTGATTTAACTTTTTAAATAAAGTCAGGTATTTTGGTGCTTTTCTCTCTCAGGGATGGATTTGTGAAAGCAAGCTAGCTGTCTGAACAGACGTATCTTATTCTCACCAGGAAGGAGTATCAGGTCAGAACTGTGAGTTTTGCTTCATAAATGAGTCAGAGGGAAATATTTTTGAGTGTGTATTTTTTTTTGTTGTTTTGCTTTGTTTTGTTTTGGCTTTGGTTTTCTGACCAGTTGACTTCAGAAAAAAACCTCTCTTTGAGAGAGAGTTCAAGTTCTCTAGGAGAAAAGCTCCAAATCAATGAATGGCGCTGTTATCTATCAGATCAATTAAATTAGTGATGGGTTGCTTTTGGCTACAGAGTTGATGAGGCGTTCAATGAGGGACCAGGAAGAGAAAGCATGGTAGGTATAATGGACAGGGCAATGGACTTGGAGTTAGGAAGACCTGGGTCCACATGACATTTTAGCCCCTTAATTGTTTTGTTGTCCAGAGCAATTCATTTCACTTCTCTACACCTCAGGGTCCTCGTCTATAAAAGCAAGATGATTGTTTCTCAGTCCACTTTGAGTTTTTAATCTCCTTTGCCTTCAGTGAATTGTGTCCCTACTCCAAAATCACTGGAGAAATTACTCTCATAATGGATATAAGGCTGTCGCCAACTGAACAGCAACCTGACTGATGTAGAAGAAGAAATCTGGGCTTAAGACTGATTTGAAATATGTGAGACCACTGATGACTCTGTCCTCTTATTAATTAAGCACATGGCTAGGCTCCAACATTTCCCACTTTTTTCTTCTGCTGCCAGTTGCTTTTTGACTTACTGGTATCCTTATCAATCAGTCCCTTACTTTAATGAATGGCAGCATTCCCTTAATCTTCTGCTTAAAGAGAAGACAAGATGGATGTGACCTTGGCTTCTAAGAATCAATAGTTACAAAGGGGAAAAAAAGGACAAAAAGAAAAGAAGCCAGTAAGAATTATTCTTCATCAGCTCAGCCTAATTCTTGTTAGCAAGTTTGTGAGTCATTTTATGAATGGCTCTTCTCTTCAAATTATGGCTCTGCTTCCCACTTCCAATGAGTCTCTTGTATTGCTTCTAATATTGTTTCCTCCCAGCAATTGAAACACACATCCCTGCTGGGTTGGTAAGAATAGAATTTCTTTCCGGAATTCTTTCTTCCTGCTGAATTGCTTCATTTTACTTCCCCCCAAATTTGAAATAAAGTAATTTGTACCTCAAATGACACAAGGTGAACCGAAAGCCTTGTTCTTTTGCTCTTTTCAGCCATAGTCTTCGGCGATGCCGAGGCACTACCACAACTTGAAGACAGTGGCAGCCAATAGGAAGGAAAGGCTAAGGTGCTAAGGCATACAGAGCTCAATTCACTTGACTTCAATTTAACAAGCTTTTGCTCAATGCCCACTAAGAGCACAGTATTGTGCTAGAGACTACATAAGACAGAAGGACAGAAGACAGTAAGTCATGACTTCTTCACCCCTGGAGTTTCAAATCTATAATTTGACAGAAGTGAAATGTGATACATGGATAGTAGTTATTCTGATATCTAGCCATCTACCTGTCAGTAGGAGTTATCCATTCTCTACTGAGAGAGAGAGAGAGAGAGAGAGAGAGAGAGAGAGAGAGAGAGAGAGAGAGAGAGAAAGGGAGAGTAAGAGAGAGAGAGAGAGAGAGAGAGAGAGAGAGAGAGAGAGAGAGAGAGAGAAGGAAGGAGAGGGAAGAAAAGGGAAGAAAAACAGCAGTTGGCAGAGAGATTTGTTCCAGATTATGTGGCATAGAGAAAAAAGGGCCAGCCTTGGAGTTTAAAAACTTGTGCTCAAGTCCTACCTAGGTGATGAGGAGAAATTCACTTAGTATAGTACCCTAGGTAACTCTCTAAGACTAAGACACAAATTAAAATATAAACAATGCCAAAGAGAGGCCCATACAAAGTGTAATGTTTTCCTTTGAGGGAGGGATTTTTTTTATTGATGGCCACCAGGAAAGGCTAGATGGAGAAGATCATACCTGAGTGAGGCCTTGCAGGATGAGTAGGACTTCTTGATGCAGAAATGAACACAGTGGGGATAGTATATGACATACCTAAGGTAGAGCATGAACAAGGCCATGAGTACCAAAAGCAAGTAGAAGAGGTAGGTAACATTAAGGGATGGTGATAATATAATTTATCATGAGCAAATAATATTTGGAGAGGAGTGTATGAATGAAACTCTTTGGGAGTTTCATTTCCCATCTGTAAAAGGAAGTTATTAGTCATGAGCAATTATTAACCTGATGTCCATGAACTTTTAAAAAAATTAATAATGGTATTTTAATATAATTGGTTTCTGCTGTGATTCTACACACACTTTATTTTATACATTTAAAAACATTATTTTAAGAAAGAGTCCCTGGCCTTTATCAGACTGCCTAAGGGGTCCATAACACAAAAGTGGTTAAGAATTCCTGTTGTAATTCGTCTTCAAAGTCCCTTTCATTTCTAAATGCATAACCCATAATCTCTACTATCACTTCAATTTCCAAGTATTACGACCTTATGGTTCATATTCTAGGTCCATCATTTACTAATCGTGTGATCTTGAACAAATTCCTTCTCTGAGCTGCATCTAGAAAATGATGATTATAATAATTATAACTAGCATTTACACAGAGTTTTAAGATTTGCAAAGTCTTTTACATATATTATCTCATTTGCTGCTCACAAAAACTTTGGGAGTTAGGTGCTCTTATTATCCTTATTTTCTAGATGAGGAAAGCGCTAAACACAGAAAAGCCTATTCTTACATATCCAGGGTAATGATGGAACATGTTTAACAACTGTCTACATATGCTACATTCTTTTAAGTCTAATCAGCATTATTAATACTTTCTGAAGTCTAAGTAATCATTAACAACAACGATAATAAAATCAATCCCTGGTTGGTTCAAGCTGACTCTAATGCACCCCTGGATATGTCATTGTGGAATGGAGGTGACCTTAGCCTTTTAAGGGGCTATAGCAGTGGAGTTCACTATCCATAGGTCCCAACAATCTAGAAGTCAACAATAATAATAGCTAATATTCATAAAGCATTCACTATGTGCCAGGCACTGAGCTAAGTGCTTTACAATTATTATTCCATTTGCTCTACCTCACAAGAATTCCAGGAGGCAGGTGCTATTACTATCTCCATTTTACAGATGAGGAAACTGAAGATGAAAGAGGTTTAGTGACTTTGCCCAGGGCACACACCTAGCAAGTATCTGAGGCCAGAGGTGAACTCAGGAGATAGAATTTATATCTAGTAGACAATCCTGGCCTGGTTCTGAGGAGCTCATTACCAAGTTGGACACAATATGATGAATTTTTCCCCTGCAGCAACTGATAAAGGTCATGATTTAAGTCACAGAGGGGTAACAATCATCACCAGTGCAGTATCACACTGATAGAATCTGAGATCCCCTGAATATTGAAGGAATCTTTGCCCTAACAACCCTCAGGGTTGTGAGCCTTGAATCAGTGTGTATACACACATATACTATATACATACATGTACACATGCATGTATATATACACATCATACATATATGTGCATATACAGTATACATACATTTATACATGTATTATATATATATATATATATATATATATATATATTATATATATGATACTTTGTAGTGTTTGTGACTAGTGATAGATTCCTTAGATATGTACACACTTTACAACAGTGAAGAAGCAGGAAATTCTCTATAAATTTGTCTTCTTTAGTCCATCAGAATAACTCTGTCTTATTTCTTCAAAATTGGGAAATATTAGCCAGAATTTATATCCCTATCTTTATCCAAAAGCAGACTGTAACAAGTTGAATTTTCTGCATTTTATCCCATCTGTCTGTCATAGCACCATCAGATGACAGGATTTAGATCTCAAAGAAACTTTAAAGAAACTAGATAAAGTTTCAAAGAAATTTTATTTAGAACTACTCTCTCAGTCTATAGGTAAAAGAATCAGAAGCCTACAGAAAAGTGACCAAGGTCACCTAGTCAATGAATGGCAGAAATGGAATTTCAAACCAGGTCTGTTGATTCCAAAGGCATGACTTTTTCTACATTTTCTTCTTAACCATATCACCTATGCTTGTGAGCTTTTGTTTACATTGACATTCTAGCATTCTTTCTGAGCAATTTTGCTCCAACATGGAGCTGTCAGGGCAATGAGAAAAGTCTTTGAAACCCAAAGAATTATCTTCTCCAACCCAGGAAAGTGAGCCTAAAATGTAAAATTAAACAAATGTTTTATGTTACAATGCAAATATATATATATATATATATATATATATATATATATATATATAATATATATATATATATAATATATATATATATATATATATATATGTTCAAGGGACATTTGGAAGGATGAAATTAGACAGAAGTGGGATGACTCAGGGGAAAGGGAATAAATGTTGGGTTAAGTAAAAAACAGAAACATGGCAGCTAGGAACCCAGTAGTCATGAATTCTACAGGACAATGGAAAATCCGGGGTGTATTATATGAGGGTGTATTTTTTTTTTTAGGCAATTGGGGTTAAGTGACTTGCCCAAGGTCACACAGCTAGTAAGTGTCAAGTGTTGGGTCTGAGGCTGGATTTGAATTCAGGTCCTCCTGACTTCAGGGCCAGTGCTCTATCCATTGCGCCACCTAGCTGCCCCTTATGAGGGTGTAGTAATAAGAATATATATATATATATATACACATATATATATGTATATATATATATATGTATGTATGTATTTATGTATGTATGTATGTATGTATGTATGTATGTATATACAGTAAAGCTTGGTTCATCTGGCCACATCTAAAACAAAATTAACATTTGGAATTCAAGGGGCAAAAAAAATGACCTGGCTTCACAGAGTTAAAGCTTCTAAAGAGGCTAATGATGATGTCCGGTAGAGGACTTCCAAACATCCAGGCAGATCAGTGAGGCCCCAGTAGTGACAAGGGAGGAAGAAGGAATGAAGGAAGGAGCCCATTTGTGCCCAGTGTAGAATTTGGAGCAGTTCTCTCTCAGGTCACTACCAAGCTTGGAGTGAGGCTTCCATCCATCTGTCCCACAAAGCCCAGCTTCATAAAAGAATGGCAACAATTGGGATAGCTCTGAGGCTCATTCTTCTTTAGGGACCTGAGGTAGAAGAAGTGGGCCAGTTAACAGACTGAACTTGAAATCAGGAACTTCTCATTCAGACACCAGGTTTCTATCCACTCATTATGCCGTGCTGTCTCTTCCCTGGCGCATAGTAGACAATAAATGCTTGTTAACTAATTGATTGCTTGTCCATGGACAAATTGCCTAAACTTGCTAAGCCTCAGGGTCAAAATAGGTGATTCTTGTCCTAACTTTTCCAGACCGTAATAGAAGAGGAAGAGTTCCTCTCATTAAGATGCCCTTGTTCACTATCAGGTCAACGTGCATCTTATGACAGATGCTAGGGAATCACTTGGGACTCACGAAGAGTAGTAGAATTCCATGTGTCTCTCTGCCTTATAATCTAGGGGTATTATGAGCCACAAAGTCCAAAGAACTCTCATTGTCTGAGAATGATGTTACTCTTCTACACAGGAAGAAAGAGATTTGTTTTTGTCATGACCTCGAATAATCTTTTGTAGTTGGCTGTGGGAGTGTGATTTATTTTTCAGGCTCAGAGGAGTAAAAGCATTTGTGTGCTGACCTGAAAGAATGAGTGGAAGACACACAGTACTGAAAGGTGTTGCTATAAAGTTTGTACCCTGAAATGTCAGGGTGGGTGGATGTGGGATGATGGAAAAGGAGTGTGTCATGAATCCTTTATAAACAGATTCCCACCTCTTCCTTTCACTCCTTTAAGCATCTCTCACAAATGGAATGGATAATGGCCTTATGACTGGGGACTCTAAGATATGTCTTGCCAAAACAAGTGATAGTGAGGCATCTAGGTGGTTTAATATAAAGATATCTGGGTTTGGAGTCAGGAAGACTTGCTTACTTGATGCTGCCTCAGACACTCCTTGATATGTGGCCCTGGGGAATTCACTTATCCTCTCTCATCCCTATTTCTCTCATCCATAAAATGGGAGAAGGCTGGACTTAATTGTCAATAAAGTCCCTTCCAGCTCTAAATCTACAGACTTCTGAAACAGAGTAGCCAACGTCTATGAAGGAAAAATGGGGTGGAGGGGCAGCTGGGTGGCGCAGTGGCATACTACTCACTAGATGTGTGACTCTGGGCAAGTCACTTAACCCCAACTGCCTCACCAAAAAAAAAAAAATAAGATGGAAAACTGAGTTTTCTCTACTAATAAATGGACTTGGTCTAGACTAAAAAGAAGAGCTTTATAAATATAATCTGTTTTTTTCCATATTTGAATGATGTTAGTACATCTGTTATGCAGATAAATACTTGGATTTCACATTTTATTTTAGTGATCCAATGGGACCCTTGGTATCCACTGATGTTTCCCCTACCATATCTCCACTAGTAGAGAATGACAGAATGATAAAAGAGGCTAATTCAGGTTCATGTAAATGTGGGTCAGAAGATGAAATAGTTTCTGCTATTTGAAGACAAGGAATGGCCTAACTAAATTTTATCTCAGACATTGGAAGACCAATAAAATCTCATTGTAAAAAAATCATTATTATTCCATTTGGGCCTTCCTGAGATTATAACAAAGGATTCTCAAGCAATGAGGGTAGTAAGCTGGCAAAGAAAACACTCAGTAGAAGGTGGTGATGGATGTTCCCAGTAAATTGACTACTCTGTTTGCTACTAAGGAAGTTCCCTACTGTTATAAATTACTACCCAGGGTCTTTACTATAACATTATTTAATGGAAAATGTTTAATGAGTATCTAAGAAAAGTCATTGGGTGGCATTATGTTTACTGAGACAGAGAATGGTAATGACTTCTGATGAACAGAAAGTTGTACTTGAAGTCAGGAAGACCTGGGCTGGATGCACACCATCACGGGCTATCTGTCCACTGAATCCAGGTCCTCTAAGGGCAATTATACATCTAGGAGAAAAAGAAAGGAACTACCAGAGGTAGCCAGGAGGCTTAGTTGACAAATCAATAGACTTGTAGTTCAGAAAACCTGATTTCAAATCCTAACTCTGACATTTAGTTGTGTGACCCTGGGCTTCGTTACTGGATTTTTCCTAGACTCAGTTTACTCATCAGTAAATGACGATGATATTAGCACCTACCTCACAGAGCTATTGGGAGAATCAAATGAGATACTATATGTAACAGAGCTTTGTATATTCTAAAATGCTATGTAAATATTAGGCATAATTTTTTCAAATAATGTGATTTTTAGACCAACTTCATGATCTTTTTCTTCTTTTTTTAAAATTAATTTATTTTGAATTATCAACAACCACTTCCACAAGCTTTTGAGTTTTAAATTTTTCTCCTCCTCCCTCCCCACCTCCCTCCCCCAAGATGGCACACAATCTGATATAGGCTATACATATACATTTCTATTAAACATATTTTCTCATTAGTGATGTTGTAAGTGAGAATTAGAACCAATAGGAGGAAATACCAGAAAGAGGAAACAAAACACAACAGAAGAAAAAAAAATAGCAAATAGCATGTTTCCATCTGCATTCAAACTCCACAGTTTTTTCTTCATTGTGGATACCATTTTCCATCATGAGGCCTTTGGAGATGTCTTAGGTCCTTGTATTGCTGAGAAGGGTCAAGTTTATCAATATTAGTCATCGCACAATGTGGCTGTTATTGTGTACAACATTCTCTTGGTTCTGCTCACTTCACTCAGCATCAGACCATACAAGTCTTTCCAGGTTTTTCTGAAGTCAGCCTGTTCATCATTTCTTATAGCACAATAGTATTCCATTACATTCATATACCATAATTTGATCAGACACTATCCAAAAGATGGGCATCCTGTCAATTTCCAATTCTTTGCCACCACAAAAAGAGCTGCTATAAATATTTTTGTACATGTGGGTCCTTTTCCCATTTGTATGATCACTCTGGGATACAGCCCTAGAAGTGCTATTGCTGGGCCAAAGGGTATACACATTTTGATAGCCCCTTTGGGCATAGTTCCAAATTGCTCTCCAAAATGTTTGGATTGTTTCACAAATCCACCAACAACGCATTAGTGTTCCAATTTTCCCACATCTTCTCCAGCATTTATCATTTTCCTGTTTTGTCATGTTGGCCAGTCTGATAGGTGTGATGCGGTACCTCATAGTTGTTTTGATTTGCATTTCTTTAATCAATAGTGATTTAAAGCATTTTTCATATGACTATAGATGCCGTTAATTTCTTCCTCTGAGAACTGCCTGTTCATATTCTTTAACCATTTATCAATTGGTGAATGACTTTTATTCTTATAAATTTGACTTAATTCTCTATATACTTTAGAAATGAGGCACTTATCAGAGAGACTGGTTGTAAAAATTCTTTCCCAATTTTCTCCCTTCCTTCTAATCTTGGTTGAATTGGCTTTGTTTTTGCAAAAAGTTTTCAATTTATTGCAATCAAAGTTATCCATTTTGCTTTTCATAATGTTTTCTGTCTCCTATTTGGTCATGAATTCTTCTGTTCTCCATAAATCTAATAGGTAAACTATTCCTTGCTCTCCCATCAACTTCATGATGTTATATGCCCACATTTGAATCTCATCATGTGGTTCTTGAAAACTTGCTGTGATGATGATGATGATGATGATGATAGCTACCAATTATATAACACTTTAAAATTTGTGACATATAGTATAATATATATATATATACACATGTATATGTTTATATATTCATATACATAATTAGGGAGTACTTATAATACAGAGTATATGTAATATGTACGGTATATATAATACTTTCATTACATGTGCATATACACATATGTACATATATATGTGAAAGACAGAGAGAGAGAGAGAGAGACAGAGACAGAGACAGAGGAAGAGAGAGAAAGAGAGAGAGAGCTTTCAAGGAGCTCACAGTACAACAGGGGAGACAATATTCAAACAAGTATATAAACAAGTTATACACATAGATTAAATTGGAGATAATCAACAAGGGGAAGACATGAGAATTAAAGGGAATGGAAAAATGCCTCCTATAGAAGGTGGAATTTTAGCGCTAAGTACCTTTTGTTCCAAAGGCACTGTACTAGATACTGAGGGGGAAAAAAAGTTTGTGGGTTTTGGTTTTTTTGTTTGCTTGCTTTTTTGGTGAGGCAATTGCAGTTAAATGACTTACCCAGAGTCACACAGCTAGTGAGTGTTATGTGTCTGAGGTCAGATTTTAACTCAGGTCTTCCCTGACTCCAAGGCTGGTTCTCTATCCACTGCACCACCCAGCTGCCCCAAAAACATAAAGTTTAAATAAGACATTTCCTTTATATCATTCCCCTTAAAGCCCCATTTGGAGTGTGGTGAAAGTGGGTGACATTATGGTTTTTTTTCTCTTTCTCATCAGGAGTATTACCATTTAGAATATGCCTCCACTCAAAGAATAAGTGGACAGTCATAGCTTACCCCTGTGTTTTGCCTTCCTTTATCCAAAGTCCTGTGCCACTAAATCCAGTATATGGAGTTCACCTTGTTTTAGATCTCTGAGTGTGACAATAGACTGGTGGATTGAATAGTCTCACCTCTGCTGAAATACAGCAAACATTTCCAATGAAAACGACTGTCTAATTGAATGTGCCAAGAAAGTGTGTTTTCTGTTTTCTCTTTCCCTGGGGGAAATGGCTCCTATTTAAAAGTTATTTTACTCCATAGAGATGCACTTCTCTGTGTGCCAACCAATGTTTCTTCCTGACCAGGTTTATAACAATGGACATAAGGAAGCTTTTTGTTGACTTTTCTGTATTATAATAAGGTGGATTTTCTTGCCATGACAGGTGTTATGATATATAAATGATTTCATTATAAAATTATTTGAAATTAGTATTTACTCCTTTCTCTAGATACTTTTACCAACTTAGAAGCACTGAAAGCATATTAACTCAAAAACTAGTTCTGAAAACAACAGTACAAAAAGGCCTGAAGATTGATACAATGCACTTCCATCCTCCATTACAGCAACAGAGACCAATTTTAGCATAAAGTTAAAATCAAGAAATATGGTGGAAAATTAACAGATAACAACAAAGAACTTGACCATAAAAGGCTACTATGATGCCAGGGAAAATCAAGAAATACTCAGAAAACAATAAAGCCAAATCAGCTACAAGCAAAACCTCAAAGAAAAAGAAAACGTGAATTGGAAAAAAAGACCAACAAAAATTCCTAGAAGAGTTAAAAAAAAACTATTTTCAAAATCAAATAAGAATGGTAGAGGGAAAATTGGGCAAAGAAATGAAAACAAAGAAAGAAAATTATGAAAAGACAAATAGGTACCAAGAAATACTGAAGAAAATGACACCTTAAAAGCATTGTTAGCCAAATGGAAAAAGAAGCACAAAAATGCATTGGAAAAAACAGCTCCTTAAAAAGAAGGACTGACCAAGTGGGAAAAAAGGTATAAAAGTTCACAGAAGAAAATATTTCCATAATAACCAGAATTGGTCAAATGGAAGCTAATGACTCCATGAGATATCCTAAAACAATAAAGTCAGAAGAATGAAAAATAAGAGAAATGTAAAATATATCAACAGGAACAACAGCTGACCTGAAAAAAAGAGCAAGGAGAGGTAATGTAAGACTTATTGGACTATCTGAAAGCCATGATCAAAGAAAAAGCCTAAATATCATACAATACATAAGTAGAAGCATAGATTGAAAATCATTTGGAAAATCTTTTGACAAAGTACAATATTAATCACTATTAAAAATGCTAGAAAGCATGAGGGCTTCTTAAAACAATAAGTAGTATCTATCTAAAACCAAGAACAAGTATTATTCATAATGAGGATAAACTAGAAGCCTTTCCAACAAGAATAGAGGTAAAGCAAGGATATCTATTATGACTACCATTATTCAGCATTGTACTAGAAATGAAGCTATGCCAATAAAGACGAAAAAGAAATTGAAGGAATAAAAACAGACAATGAAAAATACAATCATCAGTTTACAAATGATATGATGGTACAATTAGGGAATACTAGAAAATCATTGAAAAAGTGGGTGAAATAATTAACAACTTTAGCAATGTTGCAGGATATAAAATAAACCCACACATATCATTAGTTTTTCTTTGTATTGTCAACAAAACCCAATGGCAAGAAATAGAAAGGGAAATTCCATTTAAAATAATAGCAGAGAAAACAAAATACTTGGGAGTCATCCTTCCAAGACAAACCCAATAACTGTATAACACAATTACAAAACATTTTTCATACAAATAAAGACAGATTTAAACAACTGGAGAAATATTAATTGTGTATGTGTAGGTAGGGCTAATATAGTGAAAATGAAAATTCTACTTAAGTTGATTTACTTATTTAGTGCTATATCAAAATACCAAAAATTGTTCTGTAGAGTTAGGAAAATTAATACCAAAATTCATCTGGAAGAACACAGATTTCAAGGGAATCAGTGGAAAAAAATGTGAAGGTAGATGGCCCAGCAGCTCAAAATTTCAAACTGTATTACAGAGTGGTAATCACCAAAACAAACTAGTACTGGCTCAGAAATGGTGTGGTGGATCACTGGAATGGATGAGCTACATAATACACAGCAGTAAATGACCATAGGTAATTAGTGTCTGATAAACCCAAAGATTAAAAGTTTTGGTGTAAAAACTCACAATGTGACAAAAATTGCTGGGAAAAATATAAAGCAGTTTGGCAAGAATAAAGTATAGATCAACATCTCACACTATATGCCAAGATAAGGTCAAAATAGATAAAATGATTTGCACGTAAAGGGTGATATCATAAAGAAATTAGGGAAGCATGAGAAAAAATGTGCCTGTCAGATCTATGGATAAGAGAAGCATTTATGACTGAACAAGGGATAGAGAGGATCATGGGAATTAAAATGGATAATTTTGATTATATTAAATTAAGAAGCTTTTGTGCAAACAAAATGAATGTGGCCAAAATTAAAAGGAAAGCAGAAATGAGAAAAAAAATTTCAGTAAAATTTACTGATAAAAGCCTAATTTCTCAAATATATAGGGAACTCAGCCAAATTGGTAAAAATGAGTCATTCCCCATTTGATAAATGGCCAAAAGATATGAAGAGGCAATTTACAAATTAAAAAAAAATCAAAGCTATCCATAGTCATGTAAAAAATAAATGCCCTAAATCACTGTTGATTAGAGAAATGCAAGTTAAAACAATTCTGAGATACTACCTCACACCTATCGGATTGGCTAACATGACAGAAAAGGAAAATAACAAATGCTGGAGGTGATGTAGAATAAATTGGGAGACTAATGTTGTTGGAGCTCCAGCCATCCTGGAGAACAGCTTAGAACTATGGACACAAAGCTATACAATTTTGCATACCCTTGGACACAGAAATACCATTGCTTGTTCTTTATTCCAAAGAGATCAAAGAAAAGGGAAAAGGACCTACATATACAAAAATATTTGTAGCAATTCTTTTTGTGGTGGAAAAGTATTGGAAATTAAGAGGATTTCCATCAATTCAAGAATGGCTGAATAAGGGATGGTATATGATTGTAATGGAATACTATTGTGCTATAAGAAATGATAAGCAGGAAGGCTTCAGAAAGACCTGGGAAGATTTATGTAAATTCATTTTAAGTGGAGAAAACAGAACAAAGGTAAACATTGTACACAGTAATAACAACATTGTAAAGATGCTCTACTGTGAAAGATTTGGCTACTCTGATCAAGACAATGATCCACGACAATTTCAAAAGCTGCATGATGAAAAATTTTATCTATCTCTACAGAGGGAACTGATGAAATCTGAGTGCAAATTGAAGTATACTTTAACTTTCATTTTCTTTTTTGTCTGTTTTCTAATGCAACATAGCTAATACGGAAATATGTTTTATATGATTTAACATGTATAATCAATATTAAATTGTTTGCCTTCTTAAGAAGAGGAGAGGGATGCAAGGCAGGAAAGGAATTTGGAACTTGTTTAAATTTAAAAAAATTTTTTAATGATTTTTAAAATTATTTTAAAAGTTTAAAAATGATTGTTAAAATATTAGATATATAATTAAGATACATTTAACAAAATAAAAAGATATTTTAAAAAGTTATTATGAAAATTTTTCCTCCTAACACTCCAAAATAGTTTGTTGGTTAATTTTCTGAGAACTCTTTAGAGTATACACTTGCCTAGAAGTAATAAGACATTCGTTATCAGTGAATCATATCATACATTTTTCAAATAGCATTCCATTCCAACAACACTTAGTTCATAGTTTATACATTCTGGGCCAGTAACTACAAAAATCACATTCCATTAATTGTACTGATTATTTAAAAGGTGCCCCAGGTCTCCTGTAAATTTTATATATTATGTCTAGCCTGCCAATGGTGGACAAAATGAAATAATGAGTTTCTTGGTATAACTTTGATGTCATTTAAACAAAGATCTCAATGGATTTGGGAACCTGCTTTCATACCACATAGTCCAGTCTTAGCACTGTGCCTGACACATATTAGGGACTTAATAGATAATATTTGACTGTCTGACAAGCAGAAGGAAACTTCATTTTGATCATGGAATATTAGAGAGAGAGCTTAGTTTTTATCTTGACTTTTCCTTTCCATTGCAAAAAAAAAAAAAACATTTTGTTCTTCAGACCTTAGTCTTATTAAATTCACACTAAAAAGACATATAAATAGTATTTTGTACATTTGTGTTTTATTATAGTTTCAGCAATTCCAAAAAGCATCTAAAAATGCATTACTATATACCACAAGAAATAGGAAATTCATCTCTCTTAAGTGAATTGCATACCTGCTGTTAAAGGAAACCCATTTTATGAACATTTACAGTGAGTAAATCCCCATAATGTTCCAATAAGAGGTGAATGGAATTTGGCCCAATAGGGATAGGTACACCCAAGAATAAAATTCCTGATGAAACAAATGTAAACAGCTTGGACAAGGAAGAAAAATGAGATTTGGCTAAACAGACCAATGTGCATGTATATACAAACAATTTTACAATAATCATCAACCAATTTTAGAGTTTTTTATGTTTACTGATATATTTTTCATTATATAAACTTTCATCTTTAAGAAATCTCACCTCTACCCAAAGAACCATTTCTTGTAACAACTTAAAGAGAAAGAAAAAAGTAGTTTGGCTAAACTAAGCAAAATCTCAAGACTTATAGTCATAGACCATTACTTCCACAAAGAAAAGTTTATCTTTTCTTTTTTTTTCTTATTCTTCTATCTCTGTCTCTCTTTCTCTCACTCACTGTCTCTCTTTTACCTTGATCATTATAATTAGTGTTCCATTTCCTTTTTCTTGTGCTGATGTTATTACTTCTTGCCATTTACATGTGTATTCATTTTTCATATTTTTTCGTAATTCTGCTTGCTTCTCTCAGTATTAGTGCATATAATTCTTCCCATGATTATCTAAATTTTTTCACACAGATTAAAAAAAAAACTGTACAGAATATGAACTGGTAGGTACCAGGGAATGAATACTAAAAAGCAATACAATGGTGTGAGAATTGCATATTTAACAATTAATTTTTGGGGGGGTGATGTGGAGCCAAGATGATGGGAAAAAAAAACGGTGACATGCCTGATCTCTCCCCCAAACTCCTCTGAACACCCTTAAATAACTCCATAAAACAATTCCTGGATCAACAGAACACACTAAAGGATCAAGTGAAATAATTTTCCAGTCAAAGACAACTTATAAGGTCAGCAAGAAAGGTCTGTCAGACTTGAGTAAGAGTAGAGCGCAGTTTAGCACAGAACAGGCCAGCACAGCCCCAGCAAAAGAAGCCCAAGCCTTGGGAGCCACTGAATGAGCAGTAGAATCTGCTTCTGGAGCTCTCAGTCCTCAGACAATTCAGTTTGTGATCCTTGGTGACAGTCCAAAGGCGAGGATGAGCACTAGCTTGCAGCCACAGTGGAGGGGAGATGCTCTTCAAAGTTCCAGTTCAGAAAAGAGAGCTTGTGCTCACTCACAGACCAGAACACAGACTAGGACAGTGATAAATACCTCTACTTAGATCAAACCACCTTGGAAGAACTGAAAACTTAGAGGTCCTTAAAAGTATTTCTGAAAACAGCTGCACAGAACCCCTCAACTTGGGATAGGGCACCCTCCACCATGGAAACAGAACCCTACTTTAACAAAGTTAAAAGTCAAGTAATAGTCTAGGGAAATGAGCAAACAGTGGAAAAGAACTCAGACTATAGAAAGTTATTATGGTGACAAGGAAGATGGAAACACACACTCATAAGAAGACAACAAAGTTAAAAGTCCTATATTCAAAGCCTCCAAGAAAAATAAGTATTGGTCTCAGGCCATAGAAGAACTCAAAAAGGATTTTGATAGAGGGAGAGGGAAAATTGGGAAGAGAAATAAGATTAGTGCAAGAAAAGCATGAAGAATGAGTCAACAATTTGGTAAAGGAGACACAGAACATACTGAGGAAAATAACACCTTAAAATAGACTGCACCAACTGGTAAAAGAGGTCCAAAAAACCAATGAGGAGAAGAATGCCTTAAAAAGCAGAATTGGCCAAATGTGAAAGGAGGTCCAAAGGCTCGCTGAAGGAAATAATTACTTAAAAATTAGAATGGAGCAAGTGGAAGCTAATGACTTTATGAGAAGTCAAGAAACAATAAAACAAAACCAAAAGAATAAAAAAAATGTGAAATATTTCATTAGAGAAAAAAAAACTGACCTCAAAAATAGACGCAGGAGAGATAATTTAAAAACTATTGGACTACCTGAAAGCCATGATAAAAAAAAAAAAGAGCCTAGACATCCTCTTACAAGAAATTATCAAGGAAAACTTCCCTAGTATTCTAGAACCAGGGATAAAATAGAAATGAAAATAATCCAGTCACCAATTTTCTCTTTCACTTGGGAACTCTGGAATTTGTCAATACAATTCCTGTGAGTTTTCATTTTGAGATCTCTTTTGGGAGGTGAATGGTAGATTCTTTACATTTCTATTTTACCATCTGGTTCTAGAATGCCAGGGCAATTTTCCTTGATAATTTCTTGCAAAATGATGTCTAGACTCTTTTTGATCATAGCTTTCAAGTAATCCAAATATTTTAAAAATTATTTCTCCTGGATCTATTTTTCAGGTCACTTTTTTTTTTTTCCAATGAGATATTTCATGTTGTCTTCTATTTTTTTTCATTCTTTTGGTTTTGTTTTATTGTTTTTTGATTTCTCATAACTTCAGCTTCCATTTACTCAATTCTAATTTTTAAAGAATTATTTTCTTCAGGGAGCTTTTGTACCTCCTTTTCCACTTGGCAAATTCTACTTTTTAAGGAGTTATTTTTTTTCTCAGTTAATTTTTGTGCCTCTTTTTTCATTTGGCCAATTCTGTTTTTTAAGGCATTCTTCTCTTCATTGTCTTTTTAGACCTCTTTTACCATTTGGCCTGCTTTATTTTTTATTAGTTTATTTTGATTTATCACCAATCACTTCCATAGGCTTTTGAGTTTTAAATTTTACCCCCTCCCTCCCCAAGATGGCATGCAATCTGATATAGTACTCTATTTTTAAGGTATTATTTTCTTTGGTATTTTCTGCGTCTCCTTTACCAAATTGTTGACTCGTTCTTCATGTTTTTCTTGCATTAATCTCATTTCTCTTCCCAATTTTCCCTCTACCTGTCTCACTCAATTTTCAAAATCCTTTTTGAGTTCTTCCATGGCCTGAGACCAATTCATATTTTTCTTGGAGGCTTTAGATATAGGACTTTTGACTTTGTTGTCTTCTTATAAGTGTGTGTTTTGATCTTCCTTGCCACCATAATAACTTTCTATAGTCTGATTTATTTTCCACTGCTTGCTCATTTCCCTAGCCTAGTTACTTGACTTTTAACTGTTTGTTGAAGTAAGGCTCTGCTTCCATGGTGGAGGGTGCACTATCCCAAGGGTGAGGGGTTTCTTTAGCTATTTTTAGAGAGACTTTTAGGGACCTGTCAGTTTTTAGTTCTTCCAAGGTGGTAAGATCTAAGGAAAGGTGTTTACCACTCTCCTGGCCTGTGCTCTGTGGTGTGTAAATGAGCACAAACACTCTTTTCTGCCATGGAACTGTTACAAGGGCCCTTGCTCTACTGTGGCTGCAAACTGTGGTATGTTAGTGTTCTTTCTGGCCTGGGGACTGCCACCCAGGACTTCAAGCCAGATCTGAGTATGCACAAAGCAACAGAGTCCTGCCTCAATCCTAGCAAAGAGACCCCTGTAATCTCCTTCTAACCAGTTTTTTGACCCCCTTTCCCTCTGTGTACTGATAACTCTGGAAGTAGCTGCTGCCCCTGCTGATTCAGTGACTCCTGGGGCCTGCTCCTGGTTTTCTGGGGCCTAGTCAGCACCAGCGTGGCCTGTACTGTACTGTACTCCTCTCTCACCCTTGTGAGTGGATGAATTGGGGTGAGGGCATTGTTCAGACAACTTCAAACTCTCTATGAGTCGGGATTTTTGACTTTGCAACTAAAACACCTGATATAGTCAGTCTAGAGTAATAGGAATATTGTAATCTGAAAGTGGCAGGTTATAGGATGTTTATGACATTTCCTAATACTTGTATAGGGCCTCTGAGTTTCTGTGATCAGTTCTGGTCACATTTTAGGTAGGACATTGACAAACTCCAGCAATCTAGTTCAGGGTTGACAAGATGGTCTAGAAACCATATTCTGTGAAAACCTGTTGAAAGGATTGTGTGGTTTTAACCAGAAGAGAAAATTTGGTGCAGGCATAATAGTTGGTATAAGGAACTACAATGGTTGTGATCTAAAAAAAAAAAAAGATGTGGTTTGTTCTGCTTGGCCCTCAAGGGCAGAGCTAGGAAGCATGGGTGAAAATTGAACATTTTCCTAACTAGAATGGTACCAAAGTAAATAAGCTACATAGGGAGGAAACTAAATAGCACACGAAAATTCAGTTCACTTGAGCCTCAGATACCTCCTAGATGTGTGACCTAGGCAAGTCACTTAACCTCTGCCTGCCTCATTTTCCTCATCTGGAGAATAATAATCATAATAACTCAGGGTTGCTTTGAGGATAGCATGTTTGTAAAGTCTTTTGCAAACCTTGAAGCCCTGTATAGATTCTAGCTATTATCATCAAAGAGGTGCCAGAGGACCATTTGCCAGAGACATTATGGGGAAGATTCTATTTGAGATACAAGTTTGAATAAGTGACCTCAGAAATTCTGTGGTTCAATCTGCTAAATAAAGCCTTGCTCTCAGGGGACTTACATTCTGCTGGGAGAAGACAACACATAAAAGGGAACATGATGGTAAAGTCCAGAAAATCAGAAGCAGAGACTTGAAAGGAAAGAGAGATGTCCAGCATGGACTTTTCCCCAAAACAGATGCCCCCAAAGTAACTCACCAATGGGAAAAAGGGGTCAAGAGGAGGTATATTCCAAGGTAAATAATTGATTTTTCATCAGGAGTGAGTTAACTAGAAGGCTCCTGGAGTCCTTTCTAACCCAGAACTTCTGTGATCCTGTAATTATGCCAATTAAGATCTTATAATAATATCTTTGCTAAAGTAATAGCGTGCTGCCTCATTAATATATAGAGGCTGACTCTGGTTTTGAAAGGCGTTTTAAGCAGAGCACAAGCTGTGTTAGGTCCTAGCAAGCCATATAATCTAAACAACTAGGAACAGAAATGGATGGTCTGCCTGCTGTCCAAGACCTAGTCGACTGACAATCTGAAAGATGCTGGTCATTAGGAATTTTACAACCAGAAAACATCACTGTCATGACTAGCTAACAAAGGCATGAAGTGGAACTGTACACCATTCATCATCTACACCAAGGCTTTCCAGTATCCATGCCAAAGGAATCATAGACCTTTGAAAGAACTATCCAAATTACCGATGTTAAGAGAGTAAGATACAGAAGACTAAACATAGAAGCAAAGGAAAACAAAGTTAAAAAAACTGAATGTCTGTGAAACCGTCTAAGCAAGGAGGCAATGTCTGACAAAGAGCCTGGAAAACCTCTAAAGCAGCTTCAGACATTGAGGATCAATATAGCAGAAGACTATGATACTAATAGCTAAGAAAAGTCAGGGGAAGCAGGTGCCCCACCAGCTGCCAAAGGTAAAGCAGCTCAGGACTACCTGCTTATTACTCCCTGCCTCATCTGAATCTCAAGATTCCCATTGCTTTGTTGATTTCTGAAAAGGAATCCTCATTATTAATAATCAATAGCTGGGACACTTCCTCCAGATGGACAAAAGGTTTCAAAAAGAGATCTAAATATCTCAAGCCCCTTCTTCAGTGGGTTATGAAGGAGTCTTGTTTGTACTGGGGAGAAATCCTGCAAAAACACAGTTTGAGGAACTTAATGGAAATAACACTTAGGAGTTAAGAAAACTGGTAGTATCCTGAAGCTGGCTTCTTTAAGTACTTTACTACACTGTATTATTTAATACAGAGTGTTCAGAATTTACATGCCCATTCATGCTTAGGTCTGTCATTGTTACCACATTAAAAACACATGTCTAAAAATATCTAAATTGATTTTTCTGGGCTTACACATTCTCTATCCTGATGGCCAGACCAGAGGCATCACAGTTTTAATAATAATAATAATAATAATAATAATAATAATAATAATAATAATAATAATAATAAGTTTAATAGCCAGCATTTACATGGTATTTTCAGAATTACAAATGTTTGCTTTACAAAAATTATCACATTTTAGCCTCACAACAACTCTGGGATTTAGGTGCTATTTTACAGAGGAGGAAAATGAGGCAGGCAGCAATTAAGTGACTTGCCCAACATTCACACATCTTTCAAGTGTCTGAATCAGGATTTGAACTTGAGTCCTCCTGACTCTAGATCTATCATTATCTATTATATCTATATCTATCAAATCATATCTATCATATCCAGGTTTAGTGCTGCCTCCTGCATACTTAAGTGGTGATCCTTAAGGTATCCACTAACTAGATGTATCACCTTTGTTATCTTAGGCAAGTCAATTTTCCATTTTGTGCCTCAGTTTCCTTATCTATAAAAAATGAAAGGATTAGACTGATTGCCAAGTTTCCAGTTCAGAAATTCTTTGATTCTACTGGTACCAAGATGCCTGCACTCAAATGACAAAAAGATATTTTAATTTCTGCTTCAAGGTAACATTATTTTGAGCCTATAAGTTAGTTATCCTTCCCTATGATACTTTTTTCTTGTGTAAATTGGTCAGAGAGATTGACTTGTTTGGGATCATGTCTAAATTGCCTGGTTATTACCCAGAGATTATTTATATCACATGAGATTCCTGTTTCAATTTCAGTAACCATGAATGAAAATGAGAATTGTGTGCAGAGAAACCAATTGGCAGATTAACACAATTCTAATATGCAATGCAAATATTATGAGACAGAAAGAAAAGTGCAGAGTGCCCTTAATTACTCAAGCTTTCTCTCTCTGGGACTTGAAAGAGATTTGTTGTGTTGGTTTGTCTTAATTTATGCTACCTATGCTTGATCCGATTTATAGTTTGGCTCAAAGAACCTTTAGACAGGAAGGCATTTTCATCAGACTAAAAACTTTGCCTGATTTTCTCAGCAATGTGTAGTAGTAGTACTCCTTCTCAGCCCACATCCTCACCTTCACCCTCAACCCTTACACCTCCTACTCCAACAGCCCCTGCTTTCCATAGCAAGCAATAATCAGTTTTCATGTCCAAATAACTGCTACCAAATTGGACTGGGTCCAACATCTAATTCAAGCTACCTTATTACTTGGGACTCCAGCACAATGGGAAGCACGATGACCTTTTCAGTTTTATGTCATTAAAGAGATAGAATGCTGATTTATTACCAAAAACTTTTCAAGGTTGCCTAGACTCCATATATTTATTTGTAGCAGATGCATAAAGAGCCTTCAAGCCATTTTTTAAAAAAGCATTTTAAGTATGTATGTTGTGCCAGGCACTGTGCTAACTATCCTGTTTGATCTTCATACCTCTGGGAGGTAGGTAGTATTTTTATTTCTATTTTGAGTTGATGAAACTGAGGAAGAGGTTAAATGAGTTGCCCAGGCTCACACAGCTAATAAGTGTCTGAGGCCAGATTTGAACTCAGGTCTTTTTGACTCCAGACCCAGTGCTCTATCCACTGTTTTCCCTACCTGGCTCTGAACATAAGATCACATTCTGAGAGGTGGAACCAAGGATGTGCCTGTTCAATATTTAACAATAAGCTGTCCAGGATTTTTTAAAAAATGGAAACATGACACACTTTTAAATTTAGTCCGCATTATTAACATTTTCTCCATTGTTCTAAGTCAAACAGTCAGTGAAACAATAAATGTAGCCTTCATTTGTAGTATTTATAGATTTAAGAATGTGCCCTAGGAAGCAGGAGCTGGTTCTAGTATACTGTTGGGCCATACATGTGACCTTAGAGGCCATATAATCTCATCTAATTTTCCAGCTGAGGAAATCAAAGCTGAGAAAGTTGAAGTGATTCTTCCATGGTCTCATTGGTACTAAGTGTCAGAGATTGGATTTAAGCCCTCTTCTACAATGATTCTAAGACTCTATACATACAATCACCCTGCCTCTCATTCCTAATAATAATAATAATAATAATAATAATAATAATAATAATAAAAACATGGACATTTTTGTAATTTCAAAACAGATTGGTGAAGTATGGGCAATTTGAAATTTAGGTTTCCTTTAGGCCTTATATAAATTTTTTCAGGCTTTGTGTAAAAGGAGAGAAAACACAAATCCTTGGAGAAGCATGGTATGGTTTCTTTGTTTCATTCTCTGCTTAGGAATTCATAACCAAGAAATTTAGAATCTGAGGAAAGTGCCTCAAAAATAAAAGCAAAATGTCTTCAAATTAACTTTTTAATGACAAATTCAGTGTTGGCAAAAAGAGACACCAGGACCATGACCCTCATGGACGTGGATACCCAGCTGCTACTGAGTGTGGCCACAACAGGGAAGGAGGAAGAGAATCAAGGTCTTTTAGGGAGTGTGACTGTGGTAGGGAAAAGCAGGATACCTAACTATTTCTCTTACTTGCATAGTATTTAGCCTGCATGTTTCTACATTGCCTAATAGGTATAAATTTTATTAGTGTCACCTGAATTCCAATGCTCTGAGAAAAAGCTCTGATTGCCCCATCTTAGGTACAGTTGTGAGCTATCATTATGTGTATCTGTGCTGTTTGTGTATTCAGATCACAAAAGATCCAGGGACCACTATCCATATCCATCTAAAATACTTATTGGTTGGTCAACTGATATTTATTAAGCATGTGCTGTTATACGCAGAATAAATTGAAGGTTATCCCAGAGGGAAAGCATTACAATTAAGGAAGACTTGGCAAAGCTTTTCAAGAAGGTAAGCTTTTGGCTGAGATGTGAAGGAAGCCAGGGAAACCAGGAGGCAGAGATGAGAAGGAAGAGTTCCAGGCATGGCATGGGAGAAGAGTAAGTGAAAGATGAGGTGCCTTATGGGAAAGACCTCAAGGAGTTCAGAGCTATTGGATCATAGAAAAAATGAAAATGTTTTGTGAATTTCCATGTAATAGTACCTGTAAGAATATCAGAGTTTTGTTGTTTTTCATTTGTTTCAGGCATTTCTGATTCTTTGTGACCCCATTTGGGGTTTTCTTGGCAAAAATACTGGAGTGATTTGCCATTTCCCTCTCCAGCTCATTTTACAGATGAGGAAATTGAAGCAAACAGGGTTAAATGATTTGCCCAGAGTCACACAACTAGTAAGTGTCTGAGGCCAGATTTGAACTCAAGACGAGTCTTCCTGACTCCAGGCCCAGCACCCTATCCGCCAATCCTCTCGTTGCTCATTATCATAGAACCTTAAGTAAAAATAAATTCTTCGGAATGCTGGCATGATAAACTTAACCCTATTAAATACTGACAAAAATTAGAGAATCTGGTACTTTGTCAAACTTCTCCAAGTAATGTATCTACCAAGAAGAGGGATTTGGAAAAAGGTGTGGAATTATGGCTGTCAAACCCAGTGTTCAGTGTCGCAGCATTAGGAAACATCACCTCACAGTGAAAGAGTTTCTAGAATTGATGTCAGATTAAAGCCTCTACTGGTTTATTTCCTAAGAGTCTCTGTGTATTTGGGTGACACATCCTTTAAAGACCTGAACTGCACATTGGATTATTCTAGTAAATCAAGTAAGCCATTGAATGATATAGTGCTAGGGGCATTAAAAAACTGTGTGTGAGCTCCAACTCAGGAAGAACGTGGGAAGATGGATCATGGCTACATAACCCAACACAGGGAAGCTTCTCTCTCAAACACACCAGTGAGTATGAAGGCCAGTGTTTAACACATCCATCCATTCACTGTCTAAACACTTTTTTTTTCCCTGGCTGTGGTCTTTGTCCTAGATATTGAACTGCTAGGGATATGGCCCAACGTTGTCAAAGTTAGAAAGTCCCCATGTACACCAATATATTTATGGTAGCACTTTTTGTGTTAGTAAAGAAATGGGAACAAAATAATAATCTCTGAGTTGGGGAATAACTAACAAATTGTAGTGCATGAATGAAATGAAAAAGTATTGTAGTAGCTAGGTGACATGGTGGTTACAGTACTGGGCTTATAGTCAGGAAAACCTGAGTTCAAATCCTTGCTAGCTGTGTGACAATGAGCAAGTCACTGAATCTACGTATGCCTCATTTTCTCAGCTGCAAAATGTGAATAACAATAGAACCTTACTCACCAGGTTGCTTTGAGGGGGAAATGAGATATATCTAAAGTGCTTTACAAAACTTAAATTGTTCTATAAATGTGAGCTGTTATATTATTTTTATTCGATGAGAAAATTTCTATGATGATCACAAAGAAGCTTGGGAAAATTTACATGAACTGATGCAAAATGAGAAGAACCAGGAAAATGGTATACATAATGACTACAGCAAAGTAAATAGAATACATTTTTAAAAACAGAAACTTAAGAATGTATAATTATAATGACCAAATTATGTCCTGAGAGAAGGGATAAGAAAATGCACTTTCTTTCTCTTTAGAGGGAAGGACCTATGCATGCCAAATATAGCATATACTATCAGATATGATTAATGTGCTGGTTTTCCTGAATTGTTATTTTTATTTCCTTTTTGTTCTTTGTTATAAAAGAACATTTTGAGGGGGTAGGGGACTAAGAGAAATATATTAAAAATGAAGGTCATATAAATACTAAAGAAACCACTAAAATAAAATTAAAAAAAAACCCTTTCCTGGTCACACAGCTAGTACATGTCTGGCCCAGCTTCTTGCACACTATGTCAGTGAAGTTCAAATTCTTTCTGGTAAAACTTCAAGTACAAGTGCACTGATGGTTCAGAGAGTTGGTGTAATGATTGAAAATCAGAAAAGACAAAGTTCATGTCCCTTACTCTCCTATATGAAGCTTGGAAGCCCCTTGGAATTGTCCTTCCCTGAAAAGGTGGTCATGTATTTTTCTCCAAAAGATGCTTTGCTCAAAAAGTGCTAGTCAAGCAAAGTTTTTTTTAATTTTAGTATTATCTTAGGATGAAAAAATTCTTTCCAAATATCTCATTTTATCATCACGATAACCCTGAGACATAAGTGTTGTTATTAACTCTATCATATAGATAAGGAAATGGAGGCAGACAAAGGTAAAGTTACTTGCCCATGCCACGGGTCTGAGGTCAACAGGGTTTACACAGCTAGTAAGCATCTGAGGCTGGATTTGAACTCTGGAAGATGAGTCTTCCTAGTTCCAGACCCGGTGCTCTAGTCACTGTGCCAGCTAGCTATGGGGTTAGATTTTGAGACTGTCCTGCCCAGGAAGTCTCTCTTTCCCCTAACTAGGTAGTTGAGCTTCAGAAATGATCCCATGCAGGAAATTCACTCTTTGATCATAGAACTGAGAACAGTCTGACATAATAAAATTAATTGTCTCCTTGAAATCATAAGACATGAGTATAAATTCTGTCACTGCCACTTACTATCTTGGCAAGTTTAAGGTCTCATGGACTTGAGAAAAAGCCTCTTGAGGGGATGGTATCAAAGTGAAGGGGGAAAAAGGAACGAGCAAGTGTTAAGTACTACTATGAGCCCGGCATCGCGCTAAGCACTTGGCGAATTTTATTTTAGTCGATCCTTAGAACGGCCCTATGAGCCAGTTGCTCTTATTATTGCCATTTTTCAGGTAAGCTAGCTAAGGCATGTAGAAGTTAAGTGACTTGTATGTGGTCATACAACTAGTATGTATCTGAGGCCAAATTTTAAACTCAGGTCTTTCCTGATTCCAAACCTAGCACTCTATCCCCTTCACCAACAAGCTGCCTCTGGTAGAAGGGAAGTCTTCCACATCTGGATTCAAAGGACCTATGTTCAACTCCCAGCTTTGCCATTTACTTCCTTGGGCAAGTCATTTCATCCCTCTTGGCATTTGGCTTCTTTTTTTTGGTAAAATAAGGGCTTGGGCTACAAGGCCTTTACAATCCTTTCCCACTATAAACCTATGCTATTATGACTTAGGTATCCCATCTGTAAAATGGATGTCAGAATATATGATCTCTTTTGTTCTTGTTGTTCAGTCATTTTTAGTCATGTCCAACTCTCCATGATCCTTTTTGGGGTTTTCTTGGCAAAGATACTGGAGTGGTTTGCCATTTCCTTCTCTAGTTGATTTTACAAATGAGAAAACTGAGGCAAACAGGGTCAAGTGACTTGCCCAGGGTCACACAGCTACTAAGTGTATAAGGCTGAATTTGAACTTAGGAAGATGAGTCTTCCTGATTCCAGATTTGATGCTGTATCCAGACTGCACCAACTAGCCACCTTCATTTGATCTCCAAGTCTCTTCTAACTCTTTCATGCTTTGGTGAATAAATATTGCCCTGCTACCACATACTCTTATTTGAAAATTTGAACCCTATGGGGCACTTTTTTTTTTTTTTATTTTTCACTCTTGACCCCATGATGTTGAACGCCCATGGAGGAAGTAAACATTGTGCTTACTGAGCTCACTACAAATGTAAGCTACCTGATTCCAATGGGGTCCTCACTTGTAATCCTCTTATTGCTCCTACATCAACTCTGTCTGGCCTTGGCCACTGTGGCTATGCCAGTCTTCATTTCCTTTTCCCTTTCTCCTTGCTTACTACTTCATTCAAAAAATATGTCACCTATTATACACACCTCTTTTCCCTTTTTTACGCCTCCATTTTTTTTTGGGGGGGAGGAGGGTCTAGGCAATGTGTGCCCAGGGTCACACAGCTAGTAAGTGTCAAGTGTCTGGGACCAGATTTGAATTCAGGTCCTCCTGACACCAGGGCTGGTATGCTATTTACTGTTCTACCTATCTGCCCCTGCCTCAATGTGTCTTACTTCAAACCGGTTCACCTTTCGCTCTTCTCTGTGAAGCTAACCAAACTCCTTTTACCTTGAATTCCATTCCCTTGTATCTCCTCTAACAGGTAGCACCAATCACAATACAACCTCTTCTCTAATATCCAGTCTCTATCTACTAGCAGCTAAGTGGTACAGTGGATAGAGTCCTGGAGCAGGAGTCAAGAAAACTTGAGTTTAAATTTGGCCTCAGATCTTTGCCCTGGGCAAGTACCTTTGTCTGCCTCAGTTTCCTTATCCATATAATGAAGGTAATGATAATACTTACGTCTCAGGGTTATTGTGATGATAAAACGAGATAATATTTGTAAACCATTTTGCCATCCAAAAATAATAAAATAAAAATGTCCCTTGACTCCACAATCCTTTCAATCTATTACCCTTTATGCCCCCTCCATATCTTAGATAAAAACATGGGTGTAGAGCACAATCTAAACTTGTTACTTCCATTTTCTCACATACCATTCACTTCTCACCTCCTCACAATTTGCCTTCCAAATTCATGACTCAACTCAAACTGATCTCTCCAGAATTATCAATGTCCTCATAATTGCCAGATTTTTTTCCAAGTTCTTTTCTTTATTAACCTCTTTGCACTATTAACCATCTTTTCTTCCTGGATAGTCTTTTCCCTCAGATTTAATAAGATTGATTTCTCCTGAGTCTTCTTTCAGTCTGTTTAACCCTTCTTGATCTTCCTTCCTCCCACAACTGTCTGTGTCTTTGTTTCTGTCCTTGCCTCTCTCCATTTGACTCTCAGTCTCTGTCTGTGTGTGTGTATTTCTGTCTCTCTCCCTTTAGCTATCTGTCTGTCTGAATATCTATGCATCTTTTTATCTATTTATCTCAGTCATTCTCTTATATAATAAAGGTTTGATGTTGGGTTTAAGCAAGTTTCCACATGCAGTATCATTTCAGCACTTTAATAATAGGCTACTAATAGTAAATCCATTAATAACATGTAGTACCATAAGAAAAAATGAACCAAACAAATCTGGACAAAACTCTCAACCGAAAAAAACATAGTAGAAAGAGCAAGGCATTCCTCCCTTTTTCCTCCTCACTTCCTGACATGATGGTGGCATTATGGATATGGCAGTCATTGGTTCTGAGAACTCCCTTACTTCCAACATTCAGTCAGCTCCATCCCTATAGCACAAAAGCTGTAGTGAGCAATCCAGGAATATCAACCAACCACAGTGACTGGCTGGTAAATGTAGTTGAATTGACTGAATGGTAGGGGATGATTGGGTGAAATTAGTCATACAGTCAATGAGAATTTATTAAGTGGTCTCTATGTACCAAGAACTGAATATAATGAGTTTTCATTTCAAAGAGACAGGAAATACTTCCCAACCAATAGAATTGCCCAGAAATAGAATGGACTACTTCTGGAAGTCACAAGCTCCCCCCCACAGGAAGTCTTCAATGGCAGCCTAAAGGACTATTTATGGGGCTCAGTGTGGAGGGGATTTCTGAGCAGGTTCAAATAGGACTGCATGTCTTTGAGGTTGCTCCCAACTTTGAGATTCCACAACTCCACAAACACTTCTGGAAGCTGATTTCTGACACAAATACAGACACTTTCCAAGTTTATCATTTTTCCTATGTCGCTGAAAATTATTTTTTCCAGAGTATTCTTGAGATCTCCTTTCAGTGTAAAACTGAACCTATTTCTAGTAAACTCCTACTGGAATACACTTTGGTTTGTGTAGTGTTTAGGGTGCAATTGGTTTATGCATTCATAAGATGGACGAGTGGCCATTCCCCTCCCTCTGTGGAGATAGAGTGTGGATAAGGCCATACTCTATAAGGGGTGCCATCCAAAAGAGGGAAAAGTGGCCAGAAATAAATTAGGGGAAGGAATTCGAGTAGAAATATTTGACAAATTTTATCATCATAGAACCTAAGTCAAAAGAGATCACAAGGGCCACATGCTCCAAACTACATCTGGACAGGAAGATCTACCATATTTCAAACAGTGATGGAAAACTCACCATCTTCTGAGGTAGTCCATTTCCCCATATGACAGTTGTAATTATAAAGAGGTTTTTCCTTAAAACTGAAATCTATCACTTTACTAAGAAAATACAATTGTATTACTGTACTATAACTATAGATACTATAGTATAGTACAACCATAGTATAGTTACAATGTTTAGAAGAGAGAGAGAAGCAAGAGAAGTCACAGAGAGGAAAAGAGAAAAGAGAGAAAAAATGGAGAGAGGGAAAAAAGAGAGAGAGGCAAGAGAGAGTGAGAGCAAGAGCGAGAGTCAGAGAGAGCAGTTAGCAAGATCAGGAAAGGCTTCCTTAGGAGGTGATTCCTAAGACGAATCTCAAAGGGACCGAAAGATTCTAAGATGTGAAGGTGAAGAGAGAATGAATTACAAGTATGGGGGGGGGAGGACATCCTGGGCAAAGGTACTGAGGAAAGAGATAGTATGCCAAGTCTGGGGAACAAAAAGTAGCATGTGAGAAGGCAAGTAGTGAAAAAAACATAAATCTGGAAAGACTGGCTAGATCCAGATTGTGAAGGGCTTTAAATGTCAGGCTGAGAAATACATGTTTTATTCTAAAGGAATTAGGGAATAATGGACGATTTTTTAGTAGGGGAGTGACATGGTTCAACATATGTTTTAGGAAGATTATTTTGGCAGCCCCAGTGGGGAATTCAATTATCATAGGGAGAAAGAGAGACTGCAAGGGACTCAAGCCATCTAGTCTAACATCTCCATTTGATGGTGAGGAAACAGGCCCAGAAAAGTTAAATGACTGCCTAAGATCTTGCTCAGGTAATAAGTTATGTGACAGAATGACAGAGAATATTAAAGACAGAAAAGACCAGGGCCTAAATCCATTCACATTTTTTAGATGAAGAAACTAAGGCCGAAAAAAGTTAAAGTGACTTGATCAATGTTTTCTAATAAATTACAACTCAAGACTCATACCTAGAATTCTGCATTTTTGGCCCCATGTTCAAGGATTATTCCACTTTCTTATATCTGATCTTCATTCTAACCGAAAAGGACTTGAGGGAATATTAAGTTTAAACTCTTTTTAAATTTTGAATTTTTATTGCAACCTTTTTATTTTTATATTTCCTTCATTTCTTAATTCCTCCTTCCTTACTAGAAAGCTATATATGTAAAGAAATAATAAAAAAATAAAAGAAAGAGAAAAGTGATTCAATAAAAATAACCAACACTTTAACCATGCTTGACAATATATGCAGTGATCTACACTCATGATCCCCTCCTTTGAAAATAGGAGACGAATGGAATTTTCTTATCCTTTTCAGGGTCAAATATAAACATTATGATTACATAGTGTTCAGTTTCAGTCTCCTTCTGTTCATTCCATTTTTCTTGTAGTCATTTGTGTATATATTCCCTGTTTTTCCTAATTTCACTATGCATCAATTTTTATGTTTACCATGCTTTTCTTTTTTCCCTATATGCATCATTCCTTGTGACATTGTAATAATCCATTAAATCTTTGTATCGTAGATTGTTCAGCCATCTTGCATTCAATGAATGAGCAGCTACTTTACTTCTAGGTCTTTGTGACCCAAAAAAGTGGGTAGATATTTTGGTGTACATTAATATTTTGAATTTTACATATAAGAAGTGTGAAACCAGAGGCCCAGAAGTGACCTGGTCAAAGTCACAGTAGAAGTGTGATGAAAAGCCAACACTAGAATTCAAGTTCTATTTTTTTCCTGCTATATGATGTTGTATCTTCTCTATTTTTCAATGGATTTGTGAAATGGCAGTAAGAGTTGAGAGTAGGAGTTTGGAACCTAAGATAACCCCCACACTGACAGCAAAGAAAAGTCACTGAGGAATGTAAGAATATGTTTCTGGAAAGGATACAGTTCCAAGCTTAAGAATATTTAAGACTCTAAAGCATCAGGAGATGGAATTGTGGATTTATAGCATAATCTTAGATTAAGAAGCATCAGGGCAATGGGTGTTTAGAAAGCGTGGGGGTGGGATGGGACTGATAGAATGGAACTGTTAAAAAAAAGAAACTATTTACTTAATGTTCTATCTGGCCTTCTTTTCTGGGGAAAACTAACTACGTCCACCCTCTCCTACTTTGCTCTGTCGCCTACTTCAAATGTTACAACATCAAAAATCCCAGTAATTCTGGGGAATGTCAGAAGCTCTCTATGCACCAAACATTATTTATATCTTTGTATGTCACAGTCTATTATTGGCAAAATGAAGTGCCCAGAGGGTGAACAAGGATAGGTCTTGAGTTCATGTGCTCTTAAGAAGTGAAGCGTAGTTGAAGGGGTAATAAGAGAGAACGTGCAGTTTTCTGAAGCTTTACTAGAGTAGTGGAAATTAACTTAATTTTGTGGAAGTTCAGCTGTTAAAAATGACTCCATGTTTGGGGTGCAGGAGTGGATACTGGTTGATACTAGAGCTTGACATCACTCAAACTGAGGACTCTAGGGATATCTGCCACTATCTCATCAATTTGCCATGATTAATTCAATTTGGGGAGAGATGAGCAACAGACATCATCCTTTAATATTTCTGGCAAAAGAAAGGCCCAGTTTTCTCTCTCTATCTGTGTGTGTGTGTGTGTGTGTGTGTGTGTGTGTGTGTGTGTGTCTTTGTCTCTGTCTCTGTCTCCCTCTTTGTCTCTGTCTCTTTCTCTCTGTCTGTCTGTCTGTCTCTCTTTGTCTCTCTATCTGTCTCTCTGTGTCTCTCTCTTTCATGTATACCAGAGGTTAACAGTTAGTTTGAGGAAGTTATTTCTTGGTTCTAAACTCATCTCCTTGTAGCTTGTTTATTTTCATTTGATCAATCCTGAATAGCAAGGCAACCTTGTTAGTCACATATCCACTTAATGGCCATGACAACCCATCAGATTTATCTTCATAAAAGTGTGGCTAGTTCTCCATGACAGGAAAAAATAAGAAAGTAATAGTTTTGGGGAACCTAATTGGAGGGTGGCAGGGGAAATGGCTGTCTTAATAGGCATTATTGGGTAGTCACAGTTAAAAATCAAAATCTGTACTGCTAGACAGTATATGTGTATCTTCAGCTCATCCATATGATGTGTCTAATATGGAATCCCAGCTCCTTCGAGATGGAAAAGACCTGTTTTCTCATTGACAGGCTCTGCTGCTGAGGCTAGAGAATCAAATGTTTACTTCACACCCAGAAAGCACTGCATCACGCTGTGCCTTCCAACTAGTCTTAACATAAGGACCATGATTCACTTGCCCCCACATTCTTCCCATGAAGAATTCATGAGGGAAATTCTCAAGAGAGTCTCACAGTCATCATTTCACCCACACATGGAGTCCCACAGGGATTGCATTTGATTCTGGGCACCACATTTTAGGAAGGACATTGACAAGTTGGAGCTTATCCATAGGATAAAGAATCCAGTTGGTGAGGGGACTTTAAATCATGCCATACATAGTTCTTTTGGTCAAAAATAAATATGCTTATCCTAGAAGAGAAGATATATTATAGATAGTATCACTGTCTTCAAGGCCTTAAAAGGTTGCCAGAGAGAAAAAAAAATAGACTTAGTCTGCGTAGCCAAAATGGATAGAAATAAAATCTATGGATGAAAAAATCAAGTAACAAATCTTTGATTCATTTTTTTTAAATAAGTCATTTGTAATTGGGCTCACCAAAAGTAGAATGAAAGTAGTAAGGTCCTGTCATTGAAGGTCTTCTAGGGGAAGATACATGACCATTTGTGAAGAACGTTTTAGAGGGAAATGCTGACTCTGGGATTGAATTAAATACCCTCTAAATTCTCTTCTAACTCTATGGAAATATACATGCCATATATGCATACACATCGTAGAATCACACATACACACCTATATTGAATCTTTTTTTTTTCAATTTGGAAATGACATTTCAACTTTTTTTTCTTATGCTATTCAAATAGGTAAACTTATTTTCTTGTTTCTGGAATAAGGAAGATCTATATCCCTATTTTTTAAACTGATTTTACTTAACATATTCTCATTCAAAAATAGTTGTTGTCTTTTTTTTTTCTGGAGTGCCATTTATGAAGGAAAATATCCTATGAGGAAAAACAAAACCTTTCTTCTTCAGTTGTATATTAAAAATTGTTTTCAAAAATGTAAAAAGAACATTTATGGGTCTGAATGATATGAAAATGAATATGCATTTTTAAGAACTGAATTTTAAAACCATTTAAAATAGCAAATGAATTTCTAGCCAAAATGTGAGCTTTTGGGGGAAAAAAAAGAAGACAACCAAAAGGCATCATGTAAATCACTTCCTGAGCCATAACGAGTTAGGCTTTTTAATCAGACTAATGAGGAAAGATCTGTAAATCGGCACGGATGATGACTCACGGAATAAATTTTTTTCCCTCCAGCTTCATGGCAGCCCTTGATGTATCATTCGTTAGGCACTGAAAATGAACATTTTCAAGATCACAATTAACCACAGAATGGCAGGAGGAATGATCACCGAACCCCCTGGTTGTCCCTTGGCATGTAGGTGCCCTCCTACTTGATTCCATTCCACCCACTTTTTGGTCTGCCATTGTGTTTTCACCTCCTTTCCTCCAATCTCTGCTTCCTGTCCCTGACCCCCATTAATACTATGAATCCTTGATTTATTTGGAGGATTATATGGTATGATCCCCAGATCACCAAAAGGAGCACGTTGTGGGTGGGAGGGAGGAACTCAGACAAGAAAATGTGATACCAATGGTATGTCCTAGTAGGGAGAGCAGGATCAGGACACAGACAATCCCAAATACTGAAAGATCAAAATTGAGACAAAGCTTTGGTGTATGTTAGATACTTTATGCATCTGATTATAACATTATATATGATTGAGGCAAATGTAAACTTGAATTATATTTTGGGGGCACATACTAGATGTAAGTGGAAATACTCACAGAGAGGCTGGGGTGGCATTCATCAGAGATGTTGTAGAAAGGATGTATCCATTAGATAGGAAATTGGATTTATACACCTTCCTAATACCTGGAATCTCTTATTCTAAGCATGATGGGTGGTAGGAGGAAAACAACATAGGTTTGAGTATTTACCACAAATTGTCCCCTCTTAACAAAGTACAAATGACTCTATCCAAGAATTGACATATGCAAAAGTAACTATAATCTGAGATACTCAATAAACCATCTTCAGTCATCAAATTTTTATTTTTTTAACAAAAGGAAAATAACATTTAAATAGAATAATATTGAATAATATTTTTAAGCCTGGGTGATATCATGAAATTGTGACCTGGTTCTTACTCAGAACCAGAGATCAGTTCTCACTCTCCAATTTGTTTTAGAGCACATTATCTTCTCTTTTGTCCCCATTACTCTGTACCTTGTATTATACTTATCTCTATACAAGTGGTATATTGGGATGTTTAACCCAAGTTCCTTCTACCATTTCTTATATGACATGAACTCAAGGTATTTACTTATTCTAGCTACCCTTCTCTTTTCTGTCTCCAAGCTATTGCTATACTTCTTTAAATATGGTACCCTGAAGAAAACGTGAGCCTACAGATATTGTTTGGTCAGCACAAAGTACATGATAACTATCACCTTCTTAATATTCCAGGCTAGGACTTTTTTTAAAAATCCATATTAAGATGGTATTAGTTTTCTTGGTTGCCATATCATAACCCTAATTCATATGGATCTTGCAGTTCACTAGAATCACCAGATCTTGTTTAGAGCAGCTGCTGTCTGTTCATACCTCTCTCATCTTATACTGGAAAAGTTGTGTTTTTTTTTTCCTGACCTGTAATGAAGGAATTAATATGTCAATCCCTGCTAAAGTTCATCTTCTCATATTAAACCCAATGTTCTAGTCTGCCAAGACCATGTGAAATGTTCTTTCTTTTTACCAAAGTGTTAGCTATTCTTCCTAGTTTTGTCTCACCTGGTAAATTGATCAGCATGACATCTGGTACTTGCAAAGTTGATTTTTAATGCAAGTGATAAGAGGTTGTGTTATATCTATTCAAGTTTGTATTATGTTAATCTAATAAGATAATCAATAAGATAAATGATAATAATTACTCTAGCTTGTCAAAAACTTTAGAGATTTCTAATTGCATTATCAAGTAATTTAATGCTCCCTACCAGCTTTGTCTTTCTTTTGAAAATTGAACAAGGTTATCATTTTTCCCTTTATCTATGTCATTGGGAAATACATTAAAGGACCTGAGGTCAAGGACAAATGAAAGGGGGCATTATTGAGCCCCTTCTAAGCTGATAGCAAATATCAATTACTACTTATTTGGTTCATCTACTTATTATTTTCTAAGCGTACTTACGTGGGTTATCATCTTTCTTCATGAAAACCTTGTGAGGAAAGTAAGAAGACTATTATTATCATCCCCATTCTACAGATATGGAAACAAAGAATGACTTGACAAATTCATTCATTCATTCATTTTTATTTATTCATTCATCTATCCATTCCTTTTCATTACTGCTTTTCCCCCTGTATTTTAAAATGTGTTGGTGAGTTTTCTTTAAAATGAGGGCCAGGCAATGACCTCCCTTGCAGCAAGGGAATTCTAAGATTCCCTGGTTAAAGTTAGACATTAGTCTTGCACTTTCACTCTCTAACTTCATGATCTTGAACTTTAGGAATCTTGTTTTCCACACCCTTCACCCACCCCTCCCAAGAACTCTTAGATATCATGCTGATACACTTTTCAGCAATGAAAATCATGTGCAGGTGCCAATTTCCTTCACGTGCATTATGGTGTGCTAATTGTACCTTTGGGGCAGCTAGCTGGCACAATCAATAGAATGTTGAGTCTGAAGTCAGGAAGACTCACCTTCCTGAGTTCAAATTTTGCCTCACACACTCACTAGCTATGTGACCTTGGGCAAATCACTTAACCCTGTTTGCCTCAATTTCCTCACCTGTAAAATGAGCTAGAGAAGGAAATAGCAGACCATTCTAGTATCTTTCAAAAACAAAACAAAACAAAAATCATAACAAATGGGATCACAAAGAATTGGACATGGCTGAACAATGTATCTTTGACAAGTACTTGGGGCTTTGGTCTTCCACAATTCAAGGAACCTAGGTATTGAAAATAATGCAGCTGAATATAATTCCCTGTAACTCACGATCCATGCAGCATACAACATAGTAAAATTAGAAACTCATTAAATTCAAAACTGAGAGGTGCTAGATTCTGGTTCTGATTTTTCTGCTGACTAGTCATGAACCTTGGCCATATTACTTTTTCTCTCTCTTTCTCTGAGATTGAATTCTTTCTTCTATAAAATAAGGGGAATGGAATTGGTAACATCAAAGGCAGTTTCTGTACCCTTTGTAGAACTAAGAATCCAAGTTATTTTGTATACCCCATGGAACATAACCATATCTAACTCCCGAAGATGACACTGGAAAATCATTTATTATTACTTCTTAAATAAGCACTAGAACTCTTCAGAGGAGGGTAAAAATTCACCTTAGGAAGAAAATAATTTAGCCCAAGTTTAAAAGGGTTATCTCCATGAAGTTCTGCTTTGGAATCCTTTCTTTAATGGTAAGAATAGGAAGAAATATATCACAACATATTTATCCTCTAGGCTTTTGTGGGCAACCTTAGATGTAAAGGATTCTTCCTTCTAACAAAAGGAAATATAAGTCCTCTCACAGACATGAGAGGAAAATGTCATGCATTTAAAGGTGAGGCTACATGGAATTTCCTAAATGACACTGGAGGAGATTATACCCAGGGAAAATGAAGTGTCATATTCCTAGGCCCAGTAGGGAGTGTGTATCATTTCAGATAGTGATATGGACATAAGAATTTGCAAAATGTGAGCTATACAGTCATCATAGGCTGTGCCATAGGGAGTAAGGGTGCCCAATACTAGCTATTCAAACAGCATAGAAAGCAACTGACAAGATACTGACACACAAATATTATTCATTCCCTAATGAATGATATCATAATTTAACAGCCATGAAAATATTGGGTTATTAAACTAATTTAATGGTGACATTAATAGGGAAGACATGAAAAATATAGAGTTAGATGGGCCAGAATGATAGAATCATAGATGTTAGAAGTGTAAGGAACCTTAGAAATCATCTGTATCCTCCCCTTCATTTTACAGAGGAGGAAGTTAAGGTTTAGAGCACACAGTTGACTTTCTCAAGTCCACACAGGTAATAATGATGATGATGAAGAATCCAACTGACATTTATGTAACCCTTTGAGCTTTCCAAAGCACTTTGCCTATATTATCTAAAATAATGTAAGAAGCAAGGCCAGACTTTTAATCCAGATTAATTGACACCAGTCAATGCCCTTCCCAGTACTGTGAACACACATAGTAATTTACATATGAGTAAATTGCACCACCTTCCCTAATTCTCCTAACTGCTAATTTCTCCCCACCCTTAAATTGCATTGCATTTACTCTGTGTATATTTAGCATGATGATGAGTGAGAGAGAGAGAGAGAGAGAGAGAGAGAGAGAGAGAGAGAGAAAGAGAGAGAGGGAGAACTGTTTCTCCCAATAAAATTTAAACTCCTTTAAACTCCTTGAGGCTGGAGACAATTTTTTTTGTATCTCCAGCACCAGCCCAATATCTTGAGTGCAGTAGGTGCTTAATACTTGCTTATTAATTGACAGACTGACTTACACTGATCTGGTCAGAGAAACTGGTTATTAAAATCGAGCCTGTTGTCATATAAGATAATGACCCTACATAGCAAAGTGAGCAATTTGCTCCCATCTCAGAATAATGATAATTACTATCATTATCTTGAGGCATCAGGCCCAGTAATTCAAATGAATCTGACGTCACTACAAAATTTACTTAAGTGAATAAACTTGGAGAAATGTCTGCAGACTGGACTCATACAAAGGGGTTATGAAGATTAAAAGAAGATTATCAATGGAAAGTAGGCTCCAGAGATTTTACTACTCCTGGAGGAGTCTTTAAATTATTCTAGTTGAAAGACTTTTTTTTTCTTTACTTGAATATATCTTTTGAATTTTCCTAGGCTCCTTCCTCCTGGGAAAGAGGTATTATAAATCCTTCTATAAGTTCATTCCCCAAACGTGACTAAAAGCAATAGAGGTCTTGCTTTCCCTCCTCTAGAATATTGAAATTTATTGAAGTATAGTGTATGAAATATGGAGCTTAACACATTTTTCTCCTTAGTGCTAGCCCAATTTCCCCCAACAATTTTATTGAAATCTTTCTCCAGTATTCTGTTATCTCCCATTTGTGAAATGTGAAACTCTTGTACACATTTTGATTTTCCTAGGTTTTTCTGTTTTGTTCCATGGATCAGCTATGAGTTTCCCTGTATCTTATCCAGTACTAAATCCTTTTGATAATTACCACTTTATAGTATATCTTGAAATCAAGGAGAGTAAATCCCACTACCCAAACATTTTTTTTTTAATCATTGCATGTTTACCCTTTCAATGTAAGTGTGGTTATCATTGTTTCTGATACTCTTATCATCTGGTGTTTCAAATGTGATGGAATTAAATCTAGAAATTAATTTTACAATCTAGGCTTCAGTGGCCTCCTGACTGAGACCAACCAGCTCCTGCCTCTTTGCTTAGGCTTCTCAAATTGCCAAGGGTTCAACAAGATTATGTCCTTACCAAATCAATTGATAACAACACAATGAGTCACCAGCAGTTGAGAACTATGCAAATAAATATCATTCTAAACATTCCAAACATCTGCCTTCCTTACTAGAACTTATTGTTACTGTTCTTGTACTCATTTTCCAACAGGTAGAATACTACCACCTCCTCCTTTTGCCCCTTTCCTTTTCTATTAAATCTCAGAGTGACAAAATCTCCAACTACAAAATCCCCTCCCCAACCCTGACTGGGAAGCTCCCTAATCCCCATTTCCCTCAATATCCCATTTCAGATGTGTCCACCTCTTCCATTGTGCTCTCTGAATTGCCAAATCCATAATTAACAAATTTGAGTCATCTTAAATATTTCCTTTTCTTACTCTTTTCATCTTCTGGAAATCATCTATCTGGCTCTCTCCTGACCACACTTCATCTCTGGCCACCTTTTTTTAGTACTAATGGCGCTCTCATGCATAATATCCTATTCAACCCATTGCATGTGGTGGGAAATCAGAATACATTTGTCTCCACATTTCCATTTCCAGTCTCTCTCTAGATTATGGTAACTATTAGCTGCTGACTGCCACAGTATTTTGCTCCCTTATTCAATAAGTTCAATACCTGACTTACAATAGCCTTTCTACCCCAATTCCTTCTTTCATTAAAAGGGCCTTTAACATACATGTCGATGTTCCCTCAAATACCCTAACTTCCCAATTCCTCAATCTACTCAACCCCCATGACCTACTAGTACTCTACTTCATCACAGCAACTCTATCATCTACTCTTAAATCCATTATCTCCTATCATTGGACCATACCTTGCCAAACTATATCTTACTCCTGTCATCAACCTCCTTTGTTCCTATTCATTGTGCTAATTTCTGGAATTGCTTGAGGTCTTAGAATCATGTTAACTGGGTCAATTACTAATTCTAATTAATGTCAACTCAGCCTTCACTACAATAAGGCAATTCTGCTATTTTTCTTTAATTGATTTCCGATCCCACTCCCCAGAAAAGCTGTTTTATATCATTTCCCCTCCTTACAAGCCTCCCATACCACTTCCTTCCCAAAGGCTCTCCAATGAAGACTTCCTGGGGAAAAAATGAAGACACTTACTAAGAACTTCTTTTTAATGCCTTTACATCTCACATGTCTCTGCCCTCATTTTCCACTGTATCATTCTTTACTCCAGTCCCTGTTGATGAGATTACTCTTCTGCTTGCCAAAGTCAAGTTCTATTCATATATCCTTGATTCTATTCTCTCCTATCTTCACAAGTAGATTTCCTCCCACACTTATCCTCATTCTCTTTCTAATCTTCTTATTCCCTGTATGTTGACCACCTAATATTGCTAGACACTCTTCCCTTTCTGGGTCTTCATGACTCTTCTAACTCCTTGTTGTCTTTCTACCTGATTTATTAGTCCTTTTCAGTGTCTTTTGACAGCTCCATGTCACTTCCACTAAATACAGGTATCCTGCCAGACTGCTCTAGATCCTCTTCTCTTTTGTCTTTATATTCTGCCATTTAGTGATTTTATTACATTCAGTGAGTTTAATAATTATTTCTATTCAGATGACTCCTGGATCCATGTATTGTATTGAGTCCTCATATTTCTTCAGCACTCCAGCCTCATATTACCTGCTGCCTCTTGATGTCCCAGACACATCTCAAATATAACATGTTTCAAATAAAGCTCATTATATGCCCCTGTGACCCCCATCCTGAACTTTCCTATGGCTTTCAGGGACACAAATTATTCTAATTACCCAGGTTCACAACCTTAGCCTCACCTACAACTCTTCTCTCTCACTTACCAAATACATCTTATCTGTTTTCAAAGCTTACAATTTTTTTTTCTCTTCATCTTCACTCGTATCTGCTCACACAGTCACAGCCTTTGTTTAGGTACTCATTTTCTCTTTCCTTGTCTATTGGAACACCATTTTAATTGGTCTCTCTGTCTCATCTCTCGCCATTTTAATCCATTCCCAATCAGATGTCAAAGGGATTTTCCTAAAGTATAGATTCAATCATGTTAGTTTCTCCACTCAACAAATCCATTGGCTCCCTATTATCTCCAAGATCAAATGTAAAGTCCTTGGTTTTCTAATCAATCTATATTCTACTATTCTACTCACCTCCATACACTCTAAATCTACTCATACCCCCAGGGGTGGGGAACCTAAGCATGTGGCCTTTAGGTCCTCAACTGTGGCCCTTTAATTGAATCCAAACTTCATAGAACAAATCCCCTTAATAAAAGGATATAGTATATACACATATACACACATATATGTATATATGTATATATACATGCATATTTATAGTATTTTGAGTTCCTTAAATACAATACTTATTTGATTATATCTTTTTTATGTCTTTGCACTGACTATTCTCCCTGCTTGGATTTATTTTCCTCCCAAATTTTAACTCTTAGAATCCACTGCTTTGTTTAAAACTCTAGCATCAATTCTTCCTGGAGGGTTTTTTTTGGTCCCCCCGGTTTTTAGCACCTCATTCCTAAAGTTTATCTTCCATGTACTCTGTATTTAACATGAATAGTACAATATACAAATATTCTCTATCCTCTTATAATGTTAGATTCTGAAGAAAATCAATTATTTTTTCCCTTTTTTGCCATATCCCCAATATTTGACTTGGCATGCCATAAGTGCTTAATAAATGTTTGTTGATTGATTTATTGATTCAAATCATCAGCTTAAATAACTGCTTGTGAGGGATAATATGCATTGTATTCCTATTTAGATATGGTTTGGACATATTTCCTGCAAGAATCCTTCCAGCTCTAAGAGTCTTATGTTTTCTGTCATCTTTCTATCAATGCATTGGCACATTCTCTTCATCTTATAGTCTTAACAGAGTTAACTAGAGTACTGAGAGGGTAAGCAACTTGGCCAGGGACATAAAGATAGTACATGTCAAAGGTAGAATGACCTCAGGTATTCCTGCCTATGATGACCCATCTTTAACCACAATTCCATGTTGTTCCATATTATGTATGAATTCATGCTTATGTGTGTATGCTATTCTGAATGCCCATTATTCTATGTCTATGATTTCACAACTTAACATAATTGCTGGAAGAGGAGGCTGCTCCTGCCAAACACAATATTCATAGGAACTGTAACTATAATTTCTGATGGTACAGCATAATACCACTTCCCCCCTCTCCAAAGGGTTTTCTGACTCATCTACAGTCAAGAGAGTCCCTAGTTTCAAGGCAAATGAATTTCTGTACTAGTGTTAAAATCTACCTTCCCCATCCCACAGGGGAGCAATCATGGAAGGAGTATTATATATCAGATTTTGGAATGTAAGAACTCAATAACTTTTATTGCCACATTAGCTAGATATGTTGCAGAGCTAGTTGGCAGCTTGACACCCACCTCTGTGCACCAACTAGGGCCAGCCTTGAGTAAAATAATTAAGCGTATTTTTCCTCCAGTGTCCTCACCCATCTCTATCCTAATATTCCATTCTCTACCTGCACACACGTACATAAACCAGGGTTTGAGCCTCTGTGTTGGCTTGGGCTATGTTCATTCACATTATCTTGATACAAAAATTAACCCTTTGGTCAACCATCTTAGAAATTTCAATGATGTAAACATTCAAGAAACTGAGGCACTTCTAATACAAGACAGTCAAAAGTCCCAGACCATCCACTATCTCCTTTATATGTTGTCATTTCTAAGTATTCTATTGAAATAGAGTTTTAAAGTTAGGAAAGACCTGCTCATTGATCAATGAAACTTTACCTCTCTGATTATTACTCATTAATTACCAACTTTCCTTCTAGTTGGTTTCTCCTTCTAGTTTCTTCCTTACCTTTGGGGCCATTGTACTTTTTGGGTCATTAGTTATAATATGTTTATTTATCTAGTGCTCTAAGAATTTCAAAGAGCTTTCTTCCTGTTAACTCCACTGGTGTGGGACATGTATATAGAAAGCATCGTACCTTTTATACAAACAGGAGTCTGGGCCTTTTGAGTGATGAGATGACTTACCCATGGTCAACACTTTACTGTGTATGTAATAGAAAACTGAATTGAACTTGGAGTCAGATGACCTGAGTTTGTGTCCCCTTTGAAAAGATACTTGAATTCTCAGGGCCTCAGTTTCCTCACTTGTAAAATAAGAAGTTTACAATATATAATCTCTAAGGAACTTTCCATCTCTAAATCTATGATCTTATGAACTAATACCAATAAAACCAGTGTTTGCTCTCTCTTATTAAATGAGTAAATATTTATAAAGTGTTAGCACAGTGCCCAGGATATTGTGGGCACTTAATAAAAGCTTGTTCCCGTCTCATCTTTCCTTCATGGTGGGCCTGTATTCTTTGTCACAAGGAGAGTAAATTTAGATTTTGAGGGGAAGGGGACAAGAACCATAATTCCATTAATTTGGAAAGACCAATGGTGAGAAATAAAAATCCTTCTGCTAATGCCAAATGAAGATAAACCTTCTGGGTACCTTGTAATCTTCAAGATTTTCCTGGGGCACTGAATGTTTAAGTGACTTGCCCAAGGTTGTGCCACTGTTGTATGTCAAAATAGGCCCTTCAACCTAGGTCTTCCTGAATCAATAATAATTTTATTACCCATCAAGAAAAAAGCTTTTGATAATGATATGTTACAAAGGCTAAGTGGGAAAAGATTCAATTAGAGGGAGAAACAGCCCCCCTAAGCTTGGGTTTTATGCCATCTTAAAACATTTAGCCACTTTTGCCAAAGATGAAATCTGTAGCCAGTATAGAAGAAATGTCCTCCATCCTCAGAAGCTGTGCCACCTCTATAGTGAAATCACTGTCTTGGCTTTCAGAGGTTAACACTGTCATTCTGGACAAGTAACAGCAGACAGAATAGCTTCAGTCTCATTGTATATATCATTCACCTGTTCCTTCTCCTTTCCAAAGAAAATAGGAAGTTGACTAAGTGAGGGCCATATACTTCATTCATCTTGCATGCAGTCTTTTCACTGAGGTCAGTTAATCCCTCTGACGTCAGTCACTGCTCCGTGCACAGAATAGACCACTTGGAATCTATGTGAATTGATTATTCTTCAGCTCTGCATCCTCACAACCCCCAGAGCCTCATTTTTTTTTTTACTGCAGGTGTTTCTTTCTTTTCTCCTTTCTATTTAGAAGGATTTTCATGTCTTCCTTCAGAAGCAGGTCTTAAACTGCAGACTAAAGTACCAACATTGGGATATTAAGACAGTTATTTCCCTCCAACAATTGAAATTTTAGCAATAAATTGCATCTCACTCTCAGAATAAGAATGAATAAAGCGCTTGGTGCCAATTTAGAAAGAGGGAAAACATTGTTATTGGCTTAAAGGAACCTTTCTTAAGGAAATGTAATTCCATAATTTGGACTTTGGAGTTGCGTCTATCAGATGCAGTGGGATGTGAGTTGCAGGCTGCATAGGGGAAGGATACTTTAAAATATGAAACCACTGATTCATTCATTTGAAAGCCACCAGGACATTTACAAATGAGGTATTCCAACTCTCTAATGTTACAGATGTGGAAATGGGGGCCCAAGGGAAAAAAGTGATTCAATCATGTTAATACAGGTATAAAGGAACAGAGCTAAAAACCAAACCCAGGTTTTCTGATGCTAGATCTGATCAATCAAGCAACAAGCACTTATTAAATACTTACTGTGTGCCAGAACAAAGATACTTTCCACACTTCCAGATAAACTTATCTACTTATTTCCACCTGGTCAAGAAAAAATATATTTCTTGGTTATTATTGAGAAAGGATTGGCATTTTAAGGACCTTGTTGATGAGATGATGTGCAGAACACTTAGCATTTAATCCACAATGCAGGTTTATGTAGGAACAAAGTTATTTTCAGGTACTTAAGACCCCACTCTCCATCCTCCATATCCCAGCCTATGAGAGAGAATGGTAGCTTTTTTTCTGACCTCTCCTGACTTGGACATTCATAATGGCTGATCTTGCCATTCTCACTCTGACTGTATCCTGTGACTAACTTCTCATCCTGTTTACTGCATCTCTTTCCTTACAGATCCCAATTACTTTGCTTCAGATAACAGCTTAGTAACTTGACCCTGACTATGATTAACCCCACCACAGGGGCTAAATAGGAAGGACCCAAGCCCCTGCCAATTTTCCCTAAGTCACAGGCCACTCCAATTAGAGCAAGCTTTTCTAAGTGTGTCTCACTTGGTTGAAGGGGCTCAATAAATTACCTTATTGTTTTGTGGGCCTTAGAGGGTGCTGCTGGCAATGGCAAGGAGTGTGACTCATCCTGCTGTATGAATGGAAATGTAATATTAAAGAAAATAAATAACGGAACTGAGAGGGCATTAAGTGAGGAAATGAGGCAGGGATGCATGAAGCACAGGTTATCCTACTGCACGTAAATGGATATCACCCAATTACCTGGGAAGCAGGACTTAAGAAGAGCACTACAAAAGCATGATTTTTAGAATGAACTGCAAAGTATACAGTCATAGAGGACTGAATTTTCTAAACTGTAGTTTTTAGGACCCAATTTGCCAACAAATACACATATACAATTCCACAATCAAATTCTGTAAAATTAAATATAATTATAATTATGAAATATATTTGCATAATATTTTATGGTTCTCAAGGGATCATCAATGCATTGTTCTATTTCAGTTGCACATAAGTACTTTTTTTGGATAGGTAGACCAAATATAATCCCTGTTTACTGAGTTAATTACTGAGGACAATACCCGTAATCTGAATTAGGACAAGGGCACCCATGTGGCATAATGGATAGAGTGCCATCCCTAGTGTCAGGAAGACCTGAGTTCAAATCTGACCTTAGACCCTTTGTTATTGTGTTACCTTGGGCAAGTCATTTAACCCTGTTTGCCTCAATTTCCTCATCCATAAAATGAGCTGGAAAAGGAAAGGGCAAACTACCCTAGTATCTTTGCCAAGAAAACCCCAAATGGGGTCACAAAGAGTTTGATATAACTAAAATGATTGAAGAAGAAGTATAAGGTGCCAGTAGGGCAAAGATTGAGCAGTTATGTGGCACAGTGGGTAGAGTGGCAGGCCTGAAGTCAGGAAGACTTATCTTCATAAGTTTAAATCTGGCCTCAGACACTTATTAGCTCTGTGACCCTGGGCGAGTCACTTAACACTGTTCGCCTCAGTTCCTCATTTGTAACATGAACTGAAGAAGGAAATGGCAAACTCTTTAGTGCCTTTACCAAGAAAACCTCAAATGGGGTCATGAAGAGTTGGACATGACTGAACAACAAAGAGTGACAATACGACAGTTAAATGATTCAGCATTGGAGTGATGGACAGCACTAAATCACTATCATGCCTAACTTCCACTCTAACCCTGCCCCCAGCCCCACGGTGGGAGGGAACATGGAGGAAGAGGAAAAGTTGTCAAGAAGATCATCAAGTTTCATACGGCTGGCCTATTTTTTTTTATTTTGGTATTCTAGTGTTTTCATAGATTTCCTAAGAACTTTTCCAGAGGTGGGAATGTACTCAAACCTTTTCTCCAGTGCTTTTAATCCACAAGCTATAGGTCATAAGCCAGACCATGTGCCCTGATTCCTATCTAGAACAATGTGGCAGTGCTTAGAACTATCTCTAGATAGCAAAAGGTTAGTGATCTGGTAAGAGGAATCATGAGGTGAATGTCTTTTAATGATACCTTTATTTGCATTAGGAAGCCAGTGTCCCGCTGGCACATTTATCAGCTCAGGTATAATAGCTAGGTTGTGTGACTTTATGTAGTTGTAGACTGCCCATTGCTTTTGAGGCTCTTGCCCCCAGGATTCTTCCATAACTGTCAATGGTCTGGGAACCTCTGTAACCTTTTTGAGTTTTGCAATTTTAGGCAATTATTTTTAGAATAAACCACTTAGAAGTTGAAGAATCCCTCTTACAGGGGAAATAAAAGCTTTTTTGGGCCAATGATTAAAGTATGCTGGTCCCCTTTCCAACTGATTGCAGGGTGCCCTAAGACAGCACCTTAAGCCCTTTAGCTGTAATAGTTTCCGGAACCCGCCTTCCAGTGTTAACCCTTTGGCAGTGTCCGCAGGGCAACCGCATTGCCAAGGTGAGTTGAGGTCCATAAACCAGACTGGCTCCAAAGTTCAAGAAGGATATAATATACTAATTTATTGACTCTTATTCTATCAAGTGATGCACAGTTAAACAAGTTCTAATTCTGGTGGCCTCTGGATTAAAGAAAACTGTCAGAGCTGTGGGTCCTTCTATTGAGTCCTTATGGTGGGAACTGGATACTCAGCTGGAGTCTGAAACATAGTAATTCTTTTCTGTAAGGAAACATGTATAGTAAAGAGGATGAGAAGATAGCCAGAAGAGAGGTCCTATAGGTTGAGGAAAGTAACATCAATTGTAAAAGTGTAAGAAGAAAAATAAATGAGAAAGCAGAGGAGAAAAGAAAGCAGAATAGAGCTTAGAAGAGTATTAATTATGACAATTTGATATAGCACAGGATAAAACACACAATACGTTGTTTTGGAGCTGTGAATTGTAGATGTAACTATTTTTTATATGATTTTGAGTTACATAAGAAAAGTGACTATATTTTCCATACATCAATACCACAAATGGGCATATAAACAAAAGAAAATAAAAGACAGATACAAAGGTCAAATAAATACCAAAACATTCACAGCACTCCTTGGGGTAACAAACCTGGGGAAAAAATAAGTGTCTATTACAGAATTATTGAAAAAAAAGAAAAGATATGTCATATAACCATAATGAACTATTGTGTAATAGTAATGAGTAGGAGGACTTCAGAGAAATATGGAGGTATCTGTTTGAACTGATGCAGAATGAAATATGCAGAAGTAAGTGAACTGCACATAAACATACATGGAGAGAAGAAAAAGAGATCCACACAGACAGACTAGAATTATGTAAATGAAGATATCATTAAAAGCAAATTAAATTCTGAGTAAAATAAAAACCAATGAGGGTCCCATAGAACAGATAATGAAATCCACTTTCCCCTCCATTCCTTCCTGGGGCATAGAAGGAAGTGATTACTAGGTCATAATATTGTCTACCTTGTCAGATATAATCACTGTATTGAATGTTTTTGAACAAATGTAAAATAATTAATGACTGAAGAAACATTTATTAAGCATTTATTAGGTGCCAAGAGTTGTACTAAGCATTGCAGATATAAATGGCAGGGGGAGGGGAAGCATGATAGCCCATGTTCTTTTTTTAATGTATTTTTATTTCATTAAATATTTCCCAAGTACCTGTAAAAACTTTAACAATCTTTTGTAAATTTTGAGTTCCAAATTCTCTGTCTCTCTCCTTCCCTCCCACCCATCTCTCCTCCTTGAGAAGGCAAGCAATATGATTTTGATTATACATGTGAAGTAATGCAAAACATATGTCCGTGTTAGCTGTTACAAAAGAAAACACAGCAAAAAAAAAAAAAAAAAGAAAAAGAAAAAGAAAAGAAAAGAAAAATCAAGTTAAAAATGTAAACTTCAATCTGCATTCAGAGTCCATCAGTTCCCTCTCTGGAAGTAGATAGTGTTTTTCATCACAGGTCCTTTGGAATTGTCTTGGATCACTGTCTTGATCAGAGTATGCTTGTCTTTTCTTATAGCACAATAGTATTCTATCACAATCGTGTACCACAACTTGTTTAACCATTCCCCAATTGATGTATCCCCTGTTCTCCAGGAGTTCACACACACACACACACACACACACACACACACACACACACACACACACACACACACTAAATGTTCAACTACAGGGTGGTAGAAAAGGTCTAGAAATGCTAAAGATTCAGTGGTAAGACAAATATGATTTCCAGGGGTCCTTAGGTGTATCAATAAGTCAGAGGACAATGTTAGGGGTTTTCAAGACATAGAAAAAGGGCAGATGATAAAGCCTTGGTAAAGCCCTAATCAGTGGCAGGGTAGTTGGTAAGCCCTAACGATCATCCAAATCAGCAGAAGAACTAGATCTTATCATGGTTCTTTCAAACCATGTGAGCAATCGAGCCACCTAACTGATTTCTGGGAAGCCCAGAAAGAAAGCAGAAAGCGAGGACCAGGGCATAAGATTTCTCTAGCCTTGCCGACCAGCTACCCCAGAGAGGCAATAGGGGAAAGATGGAGGGGGAAAACGCCAGCGGTGCCTACCCATTCCTGATCGGCTCTTGCCTAATTTGCAAGTCAAGTATGCTGAGCTCCCAGCACTACGCTTGATACTATGAGAAGGGAGAGGTAAATATGAAGGCAGGGCAAAAATAAATGAGTGGAAGGTAAAGACCAAAGACCTCTACAAAATGCATTTAAAAAAAATAAAAACCTACACTTGTTCTCCTGAAGAGAATTTATAGGTATGAATATCACATTGGAAAGCCACAATCTCTGAAGAATCAAAGGCGTGTTTGACACAGAATAATAAAGAAGTGCCTGTTAAAAAAGGTACAAATAGACAACATTATATTTTCAGTGACGTATGAAAAATAGAATATGCAATCATGATATCAGAAGATCATAGGGTCAGAGATTTAGATATGGGAAAAGACCATAGAGGCCATCTACTAAATTTCATTCTTTTACACATGACGAAACAGGCTCAGTGAAGTTTGGTCACTTGGCTAGGATCACACAGATAATGTCAGAGATTAGACCTCGGATCATCTGAGCTCTGTGTCTAGTGCTTTTTCTACTAGGTGAGCCATCAGGAGGAGTTTGATTTTACTGTGGATTTACCATTTTGAAAGGAGAGCATCAGTAACAAAATGATAATAGATACTTCTCAGGGATATAATTTGATCACATACATTACAATCTATTAGGGCTAGGAAGTTGCCAAACTATATATATATATATATATATATATATATATATTCAGAGTTGCCATTTCATCTCCATTTCCATTACCAGTAAGAAGACACGAGAAATCAGACTTTTTCTTCATGTTTTTTCATACTTCCCAGGTTGAGCAGAATCAGTTATAATAATTCAAATATCTAAACATAACATATTTCTGTAATAAAAATAATAGCTGATTTCTATGTGGCACCAAGGGCTCTCAGAAAAGGTACCTATACTCAATCCTCTTTGTGACTTTGTGCCCACTAAAAACCAGAGTTTATGAGCCCATCTTCATAAAATATTACTTTTACCAGTCTGCCAGAGGATAAATTATTTCAGAACAAAAGACTTTTAATAGAATAGCCCAGCAAATAGAAAGAAGAGAAAAGATATCCCAATGTGCGTTAGGGCCATAGCATTCCTCACAATTTGCAGGGAAGAGCACATATACTGAAAGCATGGGTGCCCAGTAAATGTGTAGAGAATATTCACATTCACGTAATGTGTGAAAAAGTCACAAACTAGGCATCTATGGCCAAGCATATGAAGGCACACATGTATGCCTATGTTGTATATATGGATGGAGCTACTTGTTACTAAGACACTCCAGAGCTGCTGTCCTCTCTCCTGGATATCATATTTATATTCTCCATTGAGTTTTCTCTGCTGTATGTCCTCATTGGTCTCATGGAGGTCAAATGTATACTTATGGCTAGGCTTCAGCTCATCATAGCCACCTACTTTTTTCTACTCCCATTTACTAAAGCATAATAGTTAAAAAAAAACGATGACAAGGACAGACTGATGTTCTGTTAGGTCTAAGTCCTTTTTAGCTAGGGCTGTGACCCATCAGAACTGGCTAAGAACCTAACAAAAGCCAATACAATGCCTGAAATTAAGGTTGATTTTATGAATTTCATTGTCTGTCTTGTACTGATTTAAAGTCTATGCACCCAGATAACTATTTGACTTGAGGTTAGGAAATTCTTTGTGCACCTGCCAGTTACATCTTCAGTTGTAACCATGTATCCCAAAAACTCATAGAAGGGACTGTTCTGCTGCAAAGTTCACTAGAGCTTCATGGTAGGCTAGGGTAATAAGGTTAATTTTACTTCTAAATGCACCTTTGATTGGCAACCAATTGAAACAGATGGCAAGAATAAAGCTAGATAAGGTAGGTAAGTTTGACATTCTTGCCTTTGATATATCTAGATCTACTTGATATATATATTACATATATATGTATATGTATACATGTGTATCTACTTACATATATATACATATACATATACATACATACATACATACATATATATATGTATATATGTATATATATATATATATATATGTGTGTGTGTGTGTGTGTGTGTGTATGTGCATGCATCAGTGTGTACCTCCTATATTGTGGCCAGACTGGAAGCACACTGCTAGCTTTTATTAAATCCATTTTATCGAAGAGGGAACTAAGAATCAGAAAAATTTTAAAAAAAGAATCAGAAAAATTAATTAGCTCCTCCAAGTTCTCATAACTAGTATATGACAGCACAAGAACATTGGAATGCAAGGAAATTCATTCTAAGCCCAGTATACTTCCGCTATACTGTGATGCTTTTCCAATTAAACCATATCATCTAGAAAGCTAATGTTTATGACTGTACGGCCAGTGATACAACAAAGAACAATTAAAACTATGTGCACTTATCTTGGGGAAGCTAGGGAGTGCAGTGGATAGAGTACCAGGCCTGGAGTCAGGAAGACCTGAGTTCAAATTTGGCCTCAGATACTTATTAGCTGTATGATCCTGGGCAAGTCAATTAACCTTATTTGTCTCAGTTTCCTCAACTGTAAAATGAACTGTTGCGGGAAATGGCAAATCATTCCAGTATCTTTGCCAAGTAAACCCCAAATGGAGTCATAAAGAGTTGGGCACAACTGAGCAGTGGCAAATACTTCTCTTGTGAAAGATTTTTATTTGATAGCTGAAGTATAATACTATGCCTTTTCCTCATCTCCTCATGGTGTAACCATTCCCAACTCTCACACTAAAAAGGTTGGGCCCCCTAGATGGGACAACTACTACCTCAGGTAGCCTTCTAGGTCCTCAAGTGTGCCCCTCTGACTGAATCCAAACTACACAGAACAAATCCCTTTAATAAAAGGATTTGTTCGGTAAATCTTGGACTCCGGCAAAAGGCTGCACCCAAGGCCCTAGAATCTAGGGGATAATCCTGTGCATGGATACTTGTAACAATATACAGCCCATAAGTCTCCATCAGTGTCCTTACCTTTAAGTATCAGATTTAATTGGCCATTATCAAAAGAATTTGCTACAAAGGCATAGCCAGAACAGTAGGGACAAAAATATTCTCCCCAAAAGTCTGGGGCACTCTCTCCCACAATTAAATCCAGTGTATGTGGAAAAAGTACGTTCAAAATTAGAGTACCATAGCAATGATGCACATGTAGAGAACACATGTAGCAAGCAAGAAGCACAACTCTTGATACTGAAATCTTTCCTCCATTTCAGCTGTAGTTCTTCGCTAGGCTCCAAGGGTCTATCTCTTTCTAGAGTACATAGGCAGCGCCTTTCTCGACCAATGAGAGTCACTTAGGAAACTTCCTTTACTCACAGTTCCTGGCATTGGAAGTCCTTTCTCACCCGCATTGGAAGTCCTTTCTCACCCACATGTAGGTCCCTTTGGTTACTATCTCCCTATATCCATGTATCCTCATTATGTATCTGCTCCCAGCTGAAGAAGGCCTACTGATCCATTCTCTCATCTGCATACATTGTCTGCTAACAGTCCAGTCTCTCCAAGGATGTGGTCAATATGGGAGGAAGGTAGTACAGTGTGACATTTCCTATAGGAATCCCTTTCAGCACTACTTTTGCAGCACCATGATATGGGCAAAAGTATCTACCTCCACAAAGAGATCACAAAACAAAACACATCAGTTATAAAATAAACCTTAGTGTATGAAGCATAGAATAGCTTAAGTGGAAAGATGATTCTACTATAGAACATGAAATGACATAAATCAAAGATTCAATTCAATATTTCAATTTAATAAGTATTTATTAACCATCTAATATGTGCCAAGCAGTGTACTAAGTACTGAGGATAAAAACAAAGAAAAAGACAGTCCCTGCCCTCAAGGAGCTTACATTCTAATGGATTAATGTAAAGGTCATCTCAATCACTTTCTTTTTTTAAAAATGAAGAAACTAATATTGAGAGAAGTGAAATGACTGACACAAGGTCACATTCCTCTTGTTAGTGACAGCAGTGATACCATAATCCAAGCAGTCAGAGTTGTAAACCATTGCTCTTTCCATCACTTCACAGTTGTCCTTCCACAGCTATTATTTTTTGCCATATACTATTGGAGTGAGAGAATGTATTAGCAAATTTCCAGGGGTCAATCAGATTACAACTATAGCTCAGTCTCCTCCATCACCACTGTTTAATTATTTTTTCTTCCAAAATTCTCCAAAGGTAGTAAAGTTGCAGAATTTTCTGAATTGTTAATGCTTTTCAAAGGTCAGGATATTCATACTGAGAGCAGCTACAAGAACAAAATGAAGAATTTTAATGAATGTGTTCTTTCCATTTTATTTGGAAAATGAATTAAATATTACTACATTATTTAATTAAGAAATTTTAAGATGAAACATCTGAAGACATTTATATAATTACATGCATGGACTATTGAAAAATTATTTTGAAAAATGAACATCTGAAAAAATAATTTCTAATTAACTTTTTTTTATGCTCATCACTTTGTCAGTGATATCCTAACTCACCTTCTAAGTCATAAAGTGAAGTCATGACTAGTTACATATTATGCTATAGAAACATCAGCTGTGGTAAGCATTGCCTACATGTAAATCAAACATCTAGAATCATTGCTTTCACATATAAAACCTGTGTGAGACCAACAATCAGTTTCAAGTTTAGGGGCTTGTGGGTTGAGAAATATTTTGTTTTCAAATACTCTCATTTCAGATACCAAAACTTGTGTCCACTGACTCTTCAATTGGTTCAGAAATTCATTCAGAGAAGAGATTCTTTTACTTCCTAAGCCTTCTTAACATTGTGAAAAAGGAATCTAATATACTAATCATTCAGTTTTATAGGTGCATAGAACTTTAGAATGTAAGAACTAGAAGAGATCTTAGAACCAAATGATTACAGCTCTAGAGTAGGAGTTATTAACCTGGGATCCACAAAGCTCTTCTTGAAAGTATATTTTGATATAACTGTTTTACTATAATTGTTTTTCTTTTTTATTAATTAATTTATTTTTAGTTTTCAGCAATCATTTCCATAATTTTTTGAGCTTTAAAGTTTTCTCTGCCTCCCACCTCAAGACGACATGCAGTCTGATATAGGTTATACATATGTATTCCTATCAAACACATTTTCACATTAGTCAACTTGTAAGGAAGAATTAGAACCAACAGAAGGAACCACAAGAAAGAGGAAACGAAACAAAACAGAAGAAAAAAAGAGTGAATAGTATGCTTTGCTCTGTGTTCAAACTCCATAGTTCTTTCTCTGGATGGGGATAGCATTGTCCATCATGAGTCCTTTGGAGATGTCTTACATCCTTCATTGCTGAAAAGAACTAAGTCTATCAAAGTTAGTCATTGCACAACGTGACTGTAGCTGTGTATAATGTTCTCCTGGATCTACTTACTTCACTCAGCATCAGTCCTTACAAGTCTTTCCAGGCTTTTCTGAAGTCTGCTTGCTCATCATTTCTTATAGTGCAATAGTATTCCATTACATTCATATACCACAACTTATTCAGCCATTCCTCAATTGATGGGCATCCCCTTAATTTCTAATTCTTTGCCACCACAGAAAGAGCTGGTATAAATATCTTTTGTACATTTGGGTCCTTTTCCCATTTTTACAATTTCTTTGGGATATAACCCTAGAAGTGCTATTGCTGGGTCAAAAGGTATGCACATTTTTATAGCCTTTTGGGCATAGTTCCAAATTGCTTTCCAAAATGGTTGGATCATTTCACAACTCCACCAACAATTCATCAGTGTTCCAATTTTCCCATATCTTCTCCAACATTGATCATTTTCCTGTTTTGTCATGTTGGCCAATCTGATAGGTGTGATGTGGTACCTCAGAGTTATTTTGATTTGTATTTCTCGAATCTATAGTAATATAGAGCATTTTTTTCATATGACTATAGATTGCTTTAATGTCTTCATCTGAAAACTGCCTGTTCATATCCTTTGGCCATTTATCAATTGGGGAATATAATTGGTTTTCTTTGTAGCCTTGAGCATTTTATTTTATGCAATTAAAAGGCTTTTTTCTGAGGAGGAATCCATAGGCTTCATCAGACTGGTAGGAAGTCCAAATACAAAAAGAGGGCAAACTCCTGATTTAGAGATTGAAGGAATCTAAGAAACCAGCTAACCTACCCCTTAACACATAGAAAATAGAATGCAGGAGCTGAAAGAGTGCTTAGATCAATAAACACAGAGAGTAGGAGTTAAACGACATCTTAGAACATAGGAGTGAGAGCTGAAAAGGAACACAGAGTATTAGACATAGAAAGTGCATATCGGAAGAGATATTAGAACACAGAATGTTAAAGCTGGAATAGAATTTATAATATTTCATATAGAATGTTAGAGCTTATGTAACTCAGGACATAATAAATATGAGACCTTGAAGGAACTTTAGAAGGTAGAAAACAGAATGTTAGACTTCCCTAGAATATCTGAACATAAAACACTGAAAGTGAGATACACGAGAGACTTAGAACATAAAAAGTTAAAAAGGGGGAAAACATCTTATAGATAACATAGTGCAGTCAGAAGATTGCTGACTCTGGAGTCTGAGAACCTGGGCTCTGATACCCACTGCTGTCTGACCTTGGCCAAGTCATTTAATATCTCTGAACCTCAATTAATTCACCTGGGAAAATGACAGGGTTGAGCTAGATGACCTCAGAAGTCCTTTTCAGTTCTAGATCTATGATCTATGAATAATCCTCCATTTACTAATGTTTTAGCCAGATTATAAACAACAAAATCTCATTTAACCAAATCACTCAGAACCAGAACTTTTTTTTTTACCTGATTGCACTTAGGAGACAGAAATAACAAGAACACAAAGTAATAAGAAATGTCCAAAAATCGTTTTAGAAATCTAACAGCATTACCTTTCCAAGCAATGCTAATATTCAAGCCAATTTCTTATTCTTTCTGTAGCTGTCTGCATCCCTCATCCTAAATAGTTATAGTTCAAGCTCAGAATGATGAGCCTAAAGCAATCATTCACAAATAGTTTGGTTCCAGGATTCCTTTACATTTAAAAATTATTGATGACCCCCATTTTTTTCTTTATGTGGATTTTTCCTATCAATATTTACTGAATTAGAAATTAAAACTTCTCAGTATTATTATGAAAATGTTTTAGACCTGGTATACCAGACCACACTTTAAGAACCATTGCTCTAACAAATTGCAACAACCTTGGCCTAGAACCCTAGGGCAGGGTACCTACATCCAGAGAAGGACATTGGTCTCCTCCAACTTTCAACAAAGATTAAATCCCTCTGTTTCCTAAAATCCCACTAATGCCTTTAGTTCTGATTCATCATCATACAAGAGATCCCTTCATTGGCATAAGGTAGCATGCTAGCAATTGATCTGACTCTCACTCCTTGGCTTTGTTTCTGATCAAAATCAGAAACCTTGGAAGCCCAGGCCTCTTGAAAGAAAAGCAGAGTGCTTTATGTTGTCTGGGCCTTTTTCTATATTACAACAATCAAGTTCTGGCATGTTTAAATGAAATTCAACTAGAGTGAAACATTCCTAACCAGTTATTGGACCATTGATGTGGCTTAACATTGGCATCCATTTACCAAAGAAGTTTAAACTTGAGTCTGTTGAATTACAAAACTGGGTTCTATGTTTCTAAAAAAGCAGCATGGTTGAATAAGAACCCAAACAAGTACCCCACCCCCTTCACCACAGTCATTACTCATTCACTCTGGTACTTGTTATTTATCCAGTATCTAAAGGGATCATTCATTCTGTATCCATCTGAAGATGTGTTTTCTCAACAGGTCTCCACTTCATGATTCCATTAACCTCAGTGAACATTTAGGAAGGCTCCAGAAATGAATACTGGAAAACCTTGCTAGGACAATTTGCATAGATTCCATCTTTATTGAGCAATAAATGAGACTTAGACCTAGAGATTGCTCCGTTCACGTAATCTAATTCTGGTATGCCTGTGAGAGACACTCCCCAAAGGAGAAATGGTAAAGAAGATGAGGGAGTGGAGTGACCTTATATCTGACATTTCTTTTACCCTACAACTAAAGAATTTCATTTCATTCCTTAACAGATTATATTTGTAGGCTGTGGCCTAAGCTTAATTATTGCTGGGCCCTTTCAGATCTTCAAATAGTAGTAAACCAGCAGTCTGTAGATACACACACAAATATGGAGCTGCTCTTCAGTCCAATCCAACCTCACAAGTATTTATAAAGTGACTACTATTTGTTAGGCACTAAAAGGAAGGAGTCCTTGACCTAAAGGAATCTAGCTCCTATTAGAAAAATGGCATACACATAAAAGGGCAGGTAGGTGGTACAGTGCATAGAATGCTAAGCCTGGGGTTAGGGTACTCATCTTCCTGAGTTCAAATCTGGCCTCAGACATTTATAATATATAAAATATATACATATAAAATAAAATCTGTCAAGGTTAATTTGGCCAGAGAATCACATTAGAAGCTAGGCAACTTCCCTGGCTTCCTTTGCAGTTCTAACCAAAATCCTACCTTCTACAGGAAGCCTTCTTTAACCCCTTTTAACTTTATTGCCTTCTCTTGGTTAATTATTTCCTATTTATAGCTGAATATAGCTTTGCATATATTCATATGTTGTCTCTCTATTTGGATTGTAAGTTCCTTGAGGGCAGGAACTGTTCTTTGCCTCTTTTTGACTCCCCAGCACTTAGTAGAACTAATGAAAGCTTATGTGTTGATTGATCAATTAAATCAGCCAAGGCTGATTTATTCCAGGCATGGGGAAGATAGAGGTGGGGCAGCCACTGGAATGCCAGGCAAATAGAGTGTTGTTTAACTATGAGGTAAAATTGAATTCAAACTAAGAAAAGCTCCCTAATAATTAGAACTGGTCAAGAGTAGAATTAATGAGGGAGAGAGAGAGAAAGAGAGAGAGAGAGAGAGAGAGAGAGAGAGAGAGAGAGAGAGAGAGAGAGAGAGAGAGAGAGAGAGAGAGAGAGAGTGTTAGTGGAGTTCTTCATCACTGAAGGTGCTTAAGTATAGCTTGGGTGACCATTGTTCCATGAATATTATAGAAGACCTTGATTTCTCAAGACTAGCTACTTTTGCATTTGCGTGCTGCAGTTCTAGGATTCCACTGTTCCAAGATGAGGACAATTCAAATGGGGTGAGGCATGAGTAGTACCCACAGACCTGAGTTTGGGGGATTTTCTTTTTTCTTGCTTTCTTTCTTTTAGAGCAGTGCTTGTTCTTTTATGGGACACCTGGGAGGAATTAGGAATATTGGGTAAGGCACTTTATAAATGATAACCCTCTTCATATTCCCAGAAGAGCTGAAGATGCAAAATACTAGATGTCTTGCCAGGGGGAAAAAAAAACTGATTTACTAAGCCTGGTAGGTTTCCAGCAGAATTTGGAAAATCAGTAGCTCACCATATGGATTTGAATAAATCTGAGAACTGTTTACAGTTCTTTCCTTCTTAATGCCATTAATTTACCCTCAAGTTGGCAGGGTCCTCGAGGGAGCCACTAGATGTGCTGATGATCATCAAAAAGTTTTTTTTTAGAGCTGAAGCTACTACTTACTGCAGAAGCAGCTAGGTGGCAAAGACTATAGTGCACTGAGTCTGGAGCGGGGAAGATAAGAGATCAAATCTAGCCTTAGACCCTTGTTAGCTGTGTGACCCTGGGCAAGTCACTTTACCTTTGTTTGCCTCATTTTTCCCTAACTGTACTATGCGGATAATAACAGCGTCTTCTTCCCAGGGCTGTGAATTTCAAATGAGGTAATATTTGTGAGGTGCTTAGCATAGGGTCTAGCACACTGCTTAATAAATAGTTGTCTACCTTCTTCCACTTCCTTTACTGGCCAGGTTGGGTACATGGAAGGGGTAGGCTGTGACATGGGTTTGAAGAGTAAGCAGAATTTGAATAAGAATAAAGAGGTGGAGGGGGAGAGCAAGGTACAATGGAAAGACACATAATATTGATTTGTAACAGTGAGTAGATTTGTAGTAAAGGTGATTTCTACGGACCTGGAAATTGGATGACCCAGATTCCCATCCTGCCTTTGGCACTCTCTAGTCATTGACACCCAGAAGAGCTTTGCCTAAATATCTTTTGACTTTCTATATCAAAGAAAGCATAATACCAAAAGACCTATACCTGTCATCCCACTTCTCTGGGCATCAGTTTCTTCATCTGCTGGACCAGAGATGCAGTTCTCTATTTCCTTCACTTGTAAGCTAGGGTCAAACATCAGTAAACCTGATCTGGAACCAATCGCAGCAAGTCTGAAATGCCAGGCTATAGATATAAACTTTATCATGTGATCAAGGAAGAGCCTGGGAAAGCTTTTGGAGCAAAGTTTTGAGTCACTGAAGAAGTCTGTGCAGTGCTAGGCACATAGAAGGCACTCTTTCTCAAGTCTAAACAAGTACTACATAAAGACTCACATACATTTCCATCTCTACGATTTTGTGCGGTCATTAACATTTTCCATACATGACTTAATCTGACAATTTTGAGAAAAGTTGGGGAAGTATGGGAAGACAATGTGGAATACTATACTATTGGTTGATCAGTGAATGAGTCTAATCATTCTTAAAGTCAATTTCAAATTTTGAGAGAAGAGTCACTAAATTATTCAAGCCATTTGACCAAACTTTCTAATACTGTGCAAAAGTTCCATATACACCTAAGCAGTCATAGTAACAAGTTCATAAAATGCTAGGCCTGGAATCAAGAAGACCTGATTCAAATCTTACCTCAAATACTTTCTAGTTGTGTGACCTTGAGCAAGTCATTTAGTCACTGTTTGCCTCAGTTTCCTCAAATTTCAAAATGAGTATAATAGTGCTTACTTCATTGGGTTGCTGTAAAGATCAAGTGAAATAATGATTTTTTAAAGGCCTTAGCCAGCCAGTGTCTGGCTTGTAGTAGGTTCTATATAAATGCTTATTCCCTCCCAATGCCCTTTTGTGATAGTAGTTACTATTTTTTGAGGTACTCAAGTATTAGGGAATAGCTCAACAAAGTATGGCCATGCATTGTTATGGAGTAGTACTAAACCATAAGAAATGATGAATGACAGTTAATTCAGAGAAGCACAGAAAGATTGGGTTGATCTGATGCACAGTAAAGAAGGCAGGATCAAGAGAACAATAAGCACAATGGTTACAATAATCTAAATGAAAATAGCACCAAAAGAAGCCAGTAATACATTGCAATACAACATTTTGCTCCTAGAAAAATGCTAAATACAGGCAACTTCCCTCTCTCAGTAAAGAGATGAGGACTATAGATGTGAAATGTGGTAGACACCCTCAAACAAATTTACTGCATAGAGTGGCATTGTTTAAATACTTTTATTTATTATAAAAAACATCCTATAATGGGAGGGAGGGGTAAAGGGAAAATTACTATGATTTAACTATAGAAGATAATAAACCTCAAAAAATATAGGATAAATACCTTGAACCAGATGAAAATGTAATTGAAAAATCATTAACAAAATAAATAAAAATACAATAAAACATACAATACTAGTAGGAGGCTTTCTAAACCAATATGCAGTCTGCATAGATACTCACATGCAATTTAGTGGCCCTTGTTTCTATCTGAGTTTGACATCACAAGAGCACATAGAAAAATGACCAAATCTGTGAAAGAGGGAATAGTTAACCAGGGATTACAAAAGTGAATTTGGAGATACTAAGTACCTTACTGGTGGGAAAGAGCCTAGAAAAGGAAATAGAAATCCTGAGTTTGTGACAGGGCTCAGCCACTTTCTACTTCTGTGACTTGGTTCACCTCAATGAACTTTTTAATAAGTCTCAGTTTTCTCATCTGTGAAATGGAACTCATGATGCTTACATAGTCTTATAGAACCCAGACAAGGTGCATGTGAAGAAAGTGCATTATAAGATAATTGATTGTGAAATCAGAGGGCCTGGCTCTGTTATTGATTACCTATGTGATATTAATGGGTATTTAATCACCCTAGACTTCAGTTATATCTGTAAAATGGAAGCATGCAACTAGAAGATCTCAGAAGCCTTTTCTAATTTTACATTCAAAGTGTTCTTCAGCAAGGTTCATGGGTGAGACTTTTATGGCCTGATCTAAACTCAGAGCTAGGAGTAGGTGGCAAAGTGACATTGTTGTAATGTTACTTTTTCGATACATACATTTTAATGCCAGCAAATGTTCCTTCTCATAGTTGAGAAGCATTTATTTTATGACGTCCAATCACACATAATACAGCAAAAGCTCAAAATCCCCCCAAATATGTAAATATGGAAGGGTAGTTTCCAATTGTGGTTCATTGCCCCTCAACCATGCTCTTTCTGACTGTGACCCTATAACTGATGCAAGCAAGAATGCTCTTTCCAGTCTCCTATGTTTAACGGCATGGATCTTCCTACCCAACAGATGGAATAAGAAGAAATTTACAGAATCCATGCCACCTCATTAGGTTGATTTGGCTCCGACATTGGAATAGTATTTGTATGTTGGCAAAGTAAAAAAAAAAAATTACCTTGAAAATGCAAGATGAATTTGTTTTCTTGTTGAGTCTTAGTATAATGGAATTCTGAATGCTTCTTGGCAGCTAAACGGCATACTGGCTAGAGCACCAGGCCTGGAGGCAGGAAGACCCGAGTTCAAATGTGGTTGTGTTACTCTAGACAAGCAACTTAACTCTGTTTGCCTCAGTTTCCTCATCTGTGAAATAAGGTAGAGAAAGAAATGGCAAATCACTCCAGTATCTTGGCCAAGAAAACCCCAAATGGAGTCATAAAGAGTTAGACCTGACTGAAAAATGACTGAATAACACCAGCAGTGTGCTTCTGAGAGGAAATCTTATGCAGAATTGCTTTCTAATAAAGTAATAGGAAAATTGAAGGCCCAGAATTATTAATGCTATCCATGAATTCTTCCACAAATGTGCATTTGGCAATTTTTAAAAAAATGGTTCAGTAGAGCAAAACATGGCTTTAAAAATTTTCTTCCAGCTAGGTGTCTCACATGCATAGGGTAAGTCATACAAGAGTCTTTGAAAGATACATCACTTTGCCCAAATGACTTCTGACCATACTGGAAAAGATAGAAAAGCAGAAGATGTATATTTCCTGAAGTTGTTTGCAACTGTCATAGAGGTTGTCCATTGAAGAGGGATTGCCTATAGATTAATCAGGCATTTATGAAGCACCTACTCTTTCAGGCATTGGAAGGAAGGGGTAAAATGCTTTTGTTGAGTTGCTATTATGTCAAGCACTGTGGTAGGTGTTACGCAAATATTATTTCATTTAATCTTTATAATGGCCCTGGGAGGTAGGTATTGTTATTTGGAATGAGAAATCGAAAAAAGGTCAAACCTTGTCATCAAGGAGATTACATTCTATCATTCATGGGACCCTCCAGACACTTTGATTTCCAGATGGCATTATGTTAGTACTAGAATACCACAGTACAGGTTATTTTTCCCCTGATCACTTTGAGAAACAAACCTAATAGTTGTATTGCTGGGTCTTTGGGAATAATAACTATCTTTTTAAAAAATACATATTCTTCCAGTTATGGTATATAGTTACACATCATAGAATGCCACAGACTACAAAGAATTAAAGTTACACATTACCTGAAGGGAAAGACTGTAGCAAATTACCAATTATGAATTTATACCAGGAGGGGAATTATCCATCTTCAAAGAGATGTATAACAAGAAATGTAGGTAGGCCAGTGATGTAGTGAGAGGTAAAGACAGATAACACAAATACAAATAATAAAAATAGCAATAATAAGCTACCATTTCTATAGCACCTACTATGTGTCAGGCACTATGCTAAGTACTTTATAAATATCTCATTTGATCCTCACAATGATCCTTATTTTCAGATGAGGAAACTTAAGCAAACCAAAGTGAAGTGACTTGTCCAAGGTCACAGAGTTAGTGTCTGAGTCTGGCTTTGAATTCAGGTCTTCCTGACTCCAGGCTTCGTGCTCTATCCACTAAATCAGTTAGCGGCATAAGATGAACAACCAATGGCTATTCACAAAATGTCAAGAGATAGATAGACTTCCAGCATGTTACGTAAAACCCTTTGAAAAAGATTTATAGGATAACATGGGTAAGAGTCACATGGACTGGGTAAAAATGAATGCATTATTATTTGCATTGTTGGAGGAATTACACACATTACATTACACACAAAGCCAACCATATATTGAAGTATCAAAATATACCTTCATAGTCCAGAAACACAGTAAAAACAAAGTTCTTTCCCTAGCTATAATACATACGGCAGAAAAAGCACTGGCTCGGGAATCAGGGGGTTTCCTTTGCCTGCAAAGTGCCGTTGGACTTTGGATAAGTCCCTTACCAAATCTTCGCAGAATTTGCCCATTTGTTAAATGAGTCCATTGGACAAGATGATCTAGTTATAGGGCCTCAGATTTAGAACTGGAAGCAACTTAGATGCCTTTCGAGTCCAAATTCTTCATTTTAAACTTAAAGAAGCTGAGGGGCAAAAAAAAGGTCAGTGATTTGCCTGGAGTAACACTGATGAGATTTCAACCAATATATAATTTATATGGCTCTGTTCTGATAAGTGTGAAGACTGAATCTTGTAAAGTGCCAACACAATTTACATTTGCACTGATATTTATATTATACTGAAATCAATTTTCATGTTTCATGTAATTATAACTTCAAATAATGCAAGGGTGAATGCATATGACTACAGCATGGGATTCACTGTTCACACAATAGGGACCTAGTTGATCCGAAGTTTCCAATAGGAGTCAACAAGGAACAGAGGATAAAGGGCCAACTTTGGGATCAGGAAGACATGGGTCAAAATTTTGCTTCTAACACACACTTTCAGACCATGGCCATGTCACTTGAATTCTTAATGTTCTAGGAAATACAAATTACTACTAAGTTGACCATATATATTGAAGGAAGAAGGAATTTGCCCCAGGAGTAAGGGGAGGCCAGAACCATGCCTAGAGTTCCATATCAACGAAATCATAGGTGAGGAAATATGCAAATAAAAAAGTATATATAGTACCTGAGTGGCAAAGTTAATAGAGTACCAGGCCTGGAGCAAGGAAGACCTGAGTTTAAATCTAGCCTCATACACTTATTAGCTGTGTGATCCTTCGCAAGTCACTTAACCTCCACTACCTCATTTGTAAAATTGGGATAAAAATAGTACCTCTCTACCAGCATTACTGTGATAATCAAATGAGAAATCTGTAAAGTGTTTATCACACTGCCTGGAACATAGTAGGTGCTATAAAAATGTCAGCTACTATCATCATCATCATCATCATCGTCATCATTTTCCAACATGCAGCAGATACTATAATGGATGTAAAAGAATGCTCTGACTCAACTAAGCTTGGGAATCTAGTTGGAAACTAGATACATACATAACACAAGTGAAAGAATACTTAGATAATACTTAAATATTTAAAGAATCTGATGTTTCTTTCAAAGCTTTAGAGATTACCAACCAAAACAACCCATACAGATAGGTAGGTTAGGTTCTGTTTTCAACAATTCACAGATGGGAATACTCTGTTCAGGTCTTCAAATTTGGGTCTTCCTACCTCCCAATCCATTACCATTAACCACAACATTACCTAGCTTCCTCATTTAGCATCTGTCTGCACAATGTCAAGCAACCTACTAAAAGGAGCATTGAGAGGATAACTTAGAAAGGATTTCTAGAAATACAAGAAAAAGAGTGGTGCAGGATGAAAAAACAAGGGGTGCTACTTGCACAAATTGAGTACAGTAGAGACCTGGAGTCACCTGAGGTCAAATTCAGCCTTAGACACTACAATGCAACCCCTGGCAAGTCATTTAACTAATGCCTGTTTCAGTTTCCTTATCTGTGAAATGAGTAAAATAATAACACTTCACAGTATGTTGTGAAGACCCAATGAGATAAATTATGTAAAGCACTTGTAAAACATAAAGCTCTACATAAATGGTAACTATAATTATTATTGTTAAATTTTGTTGCAGTGTTATATAAGTCCTCTAGAAATAACTTTTATGCCGTGCAAGAGTTCTAGGCACATGTTAAAATGCCCAATAGATTATTAAATGGTTGACTGATAGCAAAGACAGACCAAATAATTCAAGAATGGCATTCTGATCTCTATAGAGAATTAAAATACCATTCTCTGACCTTAATCAGGATGAAGAGGTTTCATCTTAAGTGTTAGAGGACTTTTAACCCAATAAGTCAAGTACCCCCAACTCCAGTAGACCTTCCATTTCCCCTGTGTCCCAATAGAAATGTGGAGACATATACTACTGAGAGTCTCACACGGTGGTGTGTTCGTATCTTGGGTTCCCTCTCAGTAAAACATGGAGGCTCTTTCAATGCAGTATGTCATGATTTTTTTTAATTATAAATTAAAATAAGAGAAACTTAAAAATATCAAAAATTTGTTAGAAAATAGACTTATTGCTTTATTATTTCATTTGGAAGAGGTTCTGAAGCTTTTGATTTATATTTTAAAATGAAGATATTTTTAAAAGTCCTTTAGCACAGGTCCATTTTTTTTTCCATGTTAAGAATAGAGCAAGGACTTACAAAGTTGTAGAAGAAAAATTAGACACAAAAAATGCAAGTGTTATGGCAATTGTAAGATGAATGGAATAATCAGCATAAATAAAAGCAAAAGAATTTGGATGAAACTGATTAACAGTAAATTAATTTTAATGTTATTAAATACTATTTTCCCCAAAATAATATGACTGCTTTACAAAAGGCCTACGTACTTCTGTCTGAAGAAACATAGAGGTGATCTTGGGTTCTCAGTAGCTATGCCCATAGAGCGCAAGGTCTAGAAGGTCCTTCCTAGTTTAAAGCCAAAAGATATAATGTTTACCTGTAACAGGCCAGACTAACTTTGTTCAAAAAGATTCATCATTCAATGGCTGACCTTCTGGAAACTAAATTCCTTGGCCATAGTCCCTAACCAAGCCGTGTATTAAAGTGAAGAGAGGCCGAGATCAATAAGTATTTTGGGACCACCCCCACCAGGGAAATCAAACATCTTTAGAGTATTAAGGGATTATAATAGGGTCATCTATTAATAATAATAACTTTAGATTAACCCCATATCACCTACCCATTGTTATTATTGTTAATCAGTCGGCTATTATTCTCACATTCAATACCTCAAGAATGAGAGGCAGGGTGGTATAATGAATGGACAGTTAGCCTTGGAGTCAGAAGTATGAGAAAGATGATATTCTACCACTGTAGTATCCTAGCTGTGTGACCCTGACAAATCGCTTAACCTCTTAGTGCCCTACATATCTATCAAACTATAAGTTTCAGGGTAGGTGGAGACCTAAATTAGGAGAGTTTTCTCATTCAGGAGCTTCCCATATCAATGAAACCTCAAGTCCAGTCCTCATCCTTGGTCCCTATCACCATGGGCCACTGGAGAACACAGGTTTCAGGAGTGATTAATAGAAAACATGAAGCAGAAGAATCATGCTATGCTTTCTGATGAGGTTCAGCCTTCGTTCAAGTAATGGTGTCATCTTATGACTTGATGGTGGTTGACAAGATGATAAAACTCATTGGTACTTATTCATTTAGTGAGTATTATTCATCTCCAACATTATATTAGGACTGGGTGGAGCTCCAAGTCTACAGAAAAAGGAGAGTATGCACCCAAGAACATAAACGATCCATTTTATATAATAGGGTTTGTAGAAATTGAAAGCAATTTGACCATTTGTATTCTACTATCCATTGCAAGCCATTATCTGACATTGATATCCTAAACTAAAAGCATGAAATTGAGGTTTTAGCTTCTGAATATCTCTAAGTGCAATGGGCTACTTCAAGGGGCATTGGGTCTTCCATCAACAGAAAAACTCAATTTGACAAGGATCTCATAGAAGGGATTTTTACTAAGGCATTGTTTGGAGGCAGCCTCAGATGATGCAGTTTTATGCCTTGGTAAATGTGCGTGTCATCTCTCAAGTGGATTTGGATTTGCCATTGAGGCCTTGAATATGGTCAAGGGTATCCAGAAGATGGCATTCTGGGTGGGACAAATCCTTAAAGTCCATGTCATATGAAGTTTGATTGAAGGATTTAGCAACATGCATACTGAAATAGAAAAGATTCAGATGGATTATGACAGTTGCTTTCAAGTATTTATGGGATTATCATGAGGAAAACAGATTAGATTTGTTCTGCTTAACCACAGATGCCTGAAAAAGGAGTGGTAGGCAGAAGATGAAAAGGGGGCAAATTTTGTCTTGATAATGGGGGAAATTCTTAATAATGAAAACTTCCACAAAGGAAATGGGTTGACTGAGGGAGTGTACTAGGTTCTATCACAATAGAAGTCTTCAGGTAAGGGCTTGATGACCACTTGTTGGACATATGCTATGCATAAGGATTTTTTTCAGATGTCTTTTTGTAGAGATATTCTCTGACATCCTATCCAGGGGTAGGGAACCTGTGTGGATTGGTTCTGTGAAGTTTGGATTCAGTCAAAGGTCCTCACTTGAGGACCCAGAGTGCCAAATGTGGCCTCAAGGCTGCAGGTTCCCCACCCCTGTTAATCCAAGGATGAAGTTCTGTGTTTCAAACACTGTGGAAGTTTTATATGAGAAGCTCTTAAATAAGTGTTGGTCCTCAACCCACAGCAGTGTCTGTAATTAAAAATTATTCCAGAATGAAACTGCAGTGTTCAGGAACCAACACGCTTCTCAAGCCATGGCATTAATTCAAAATGTCAAGGAATTGGAGGCATATGAAAGGATAATTGTGGTTTCTAATGTTCCTGTTGCAAATTTTAATAATGAAGCCATGGCATGTATTCTATGGAATTACTTCTAGAAGGCTAATAACAAAGATGGAGAAGTAGAAAATGTAACATATCCAACAAGAATCAAATGAATTGCCTTTGTGATGTTCAAGGAAATAAAAAGGGTGGAGAACATCCTTAAAAAGGAGAAACAGCGTCTAACAGAGGAGGGGCTACTTCTGATTTGTTTTACTGTAACTCACTTTAGTAAAAACATCAGTCATCATATTCTTGTTCACCTTGATTTATCAGTTTTTAGAAAGGAAGTTATTCTAGAAAATCTGGTGACAGAACTGAAGGAGAAATCTCCATCCTTGAAATTACCCTGTGCAAACTAATGGAAAGATAACTGTTAAAAGGGTCATTTTTAGAAATCAAGACACTAAAGGAAGTTCTGTTGTTAAGGACAAGTTCTCTTCATGGAAACAACACAAATTGTGTCATTCTGAGAAAAAGGAAGAAAAAGAAAACTCTCCAGAACGGAGCACATCTGTGTCATCCATCCAGCCTGCAATGCCAAATACTATCGGAAATGAACAGACAATTGTCCTTGATACAGATGTATTTAAATACATGAAGTATGGTAACCATATGTATGAAAAGACTGTAACATTGTGAGTAAAGAGACAGTAAATGATGGAGTCACCACTCCACGTGTTTAAGAGATTCTCAGATTGATTCTCATTCTGATCACTTGAAAAAAGTAAAGGAATTAAATGAAGAATGTTCATACTCCCTTTCTCTTAAGCTTCGAAAAGAGACATTATCTTTAGATGGAAATGATATAAATGAGGGAAAGCAGATTTAGTCAGCATGCTGAGAATTGCAGCCACAGTATCCCTAGATTCTGGTCAAATATAATACTAAGCATATTGACATAGGGAATTCTAGTGATACCTGTCAATTCAAAAAAATTTGTTGCGAAGTCTGCAGGGGAAAAAAGGTAACTTCAGAAAACACAATGACACCGGCTAAAATATCCAAGGAATCTCAAATCTTTCCCCCAAATCAATAATTTCTTAAGGAAAGATAGATTTAAATCTATCCTTTAGAACATGTAGGTGGTCATCATTATGCTTCTGTTAGTATCATAGACATGTAGAAAATTATGGATTGCTTCCAAATAGAATGCCAATACAAATCATGTTAGATTGACACTTAAAGATATTTTTAAATCAGATCATCATTAATTAACAAGTATCCATTGTGGTAATTCTACCTGATATTGAACATTATTTGTAATTTTGGGCATACTATTCCTTAATTTTCTCTCCAAGGGCTCCTTTTTAGATAGACTTCTATTGAAATCTTTTGTTTTTTACATTGCTTACATTTGTTTTTCCTTTATCCCTGCCCTTGCCAGAGAGCCATCCTTATGACAAAGAGAAAAAAAGTAAAGAGGATGAGAAAAATAATTAGCATAACCAGTCAAGGTATGGGAAAAATATGACATTGAATGCAATATTTCAAATACATTATGTGCCACCACCTCAGCCCTTTTCCCTAAAGGCAGGTTTGGTGAGGTGTCCTCTTAGATTTCTTCATCAATTCATGTGAGTCTTTCCATGATTCTCTGTAGTTATTAACTTCATAATTTTGTTAGCTAACTAATATTCCATTTTGTATGTTCCAAATTTGTTTATCTGCTTCTCAAGTGCTTAGCATCAACTTTGTTTCCAGGTCTTTGTCGCAATAAAAAAGTGCTGATATAGATTAAATAAATATTCCAAACTGTGCCCACAGGGAATTACACCAGAGAAGCCAGAGGGGGAAAAGCAGATAGTAGCACAATCCAAAGGTTAGTCAGTTCAAAAATCAATTAGCAGCAGGCCAGGAAGGGGGAATGTATATTCCAAGTCCATAACCCAAAAGCAAAGTCATTGCATGAAAGAGTGTCTGTCACCAGAAGTCGACCTAAGAAGTCAGCAATAAGAAAGCAAGAGCTTTGTAAATGAAGAGCATGAAAGCACCTGGAGAAATTGCTGGTCCACTGTACTCTCTTCTTATTCCATTTGTTTGTTTTAAATTCCAATTGTTGGCACCTTCGAGCCATGGGTAGTGACAATTTATATTTCACTGCATGGATCATTTAACATTTTATTATTACTCTGCAATGAGAAGAGATGAGGCAAGAGGAGATGAAAAGGAAGGAGGGGATTTCCAATCTAGAAAGAGCCTTTGAGGACATCTAGTCCAACGATTTCATTTTAGAAAGAAACATGGTGAGGGCCCAAGAGGTTAAGTTACTAGCCCAAGGTCATTCAGTTAGTAACTGAAATAAATTAGATTTGAAATTAGGTCTCCTGTTTTTAAATGCAGGGATCTTTTTCACTAGACCAGAGCTGACTCATTTTATAGATGAGGAAATTGAAATCACCAAAAATGAAGTGATGTACCTATTGATTTATTGGTTTTTCAAAGTCATACAGATAGTGTCCCAGAGAAGACTTAAACTTGGATTTTCTGAATTCAAATTCAGCAGTCTTTCTACAATACCACATTTTCCTCATTTTATGGACCTGAAAACTGAGACCCAGAGAGGGGAAATATCTGACCTGAGGTCACAAGGCTAGGAAAAGGAAAAGATGGGGCAAGATATCAGATATCAGATATCAGACAATGATTATGCTTTCCATGATGCTATGCTGCTTCCCTACTATTGATGCCACCTTAGAACTTGGGTAAAGTATCTTTTCACATGTGGTATATAAATATGAGGTAGAGGGGGACACTAGCATATGGCTTCAGAACTGTAGAAACACATGCAAAGATTTAAATGTGTTTGGATAAACAGGACAAGAATAATCTAAAACACTAACATCAACCTTTAAAATCACATGATACCAATTGTAACTAAGGCTGGTCTTACACACAGCTTCATCAATATGTATTTAGGGTAAGGCTGAATGCTGGTATTTCATGTTGATCTTCCAAAAGTCCCATGTAAAGATGTGAAATTCACTGATGGTGAAGAAGTCTATCCTCTTCTCTCTTTGCTGAACTGTCAATTCCTTTCATTTTAAAGCACTATCCATGTAGCACCCATTATGAGGAAGACATATTGTGGGAGAAGTGGACAAATACAAAAAAAAAAAGTCCCTACCCTCAAGTAGTTTATATTCTATTTCTTTGGAGAGGCAAAGGATATGACATCTACATAATATATTCTAGGATTATTAAAACTACAAGTATGGAATAAAGGGAAGAATAATCTGTGAGTATTGAGGAGGCAGAAAATACAGGGGTAATTTTAAAGACAGATACATAAACAAAGTGACTGTAGACTAAAGCATAGAACATGGAATAAGGGGTCAGAAGATCTGTTTTGGTATTTTGACTTTCTCATGTACTACCTATATGATGTTGGGCCTCAGTTTCTTCATCTGCGAAATGAGAGGGCTGAGCCAGATGACTTCTAAATTTTCTTCTGGATCAAAAACTCTGATCCCGATTTTCATTACTGTTACTCATTGGAAAAACAGTAAATTCAAAATCTTATCACCATGGATATTAAAACCAGAAGTGAGCTCAAAGGCCATGAAGTCCAAAATGGGCAAGTGACCTGCCCAAGATTACACAGCTAGACTGTGTCAGCAGTGACAGATCTTCTGACTCCTAGTCCAATGCTTATTCCACAACCCAATTCCACTATTCATTTCTAGGGAGTTATGTGAGGGGATTTTCAGTTTTGGTTCCCAAACCTTGGTTCTACACAAATCTATTTTTTTTATTTTTTATTTTTTGTGAATGGACTAAAATGAACTTCTCTTAAGCCTAGATTAATTTAGGGGCATGTGTGAATTGTTTCCGTTGAGTAGCTCCAATTGTTTCAGCATTTATTTTCAAAGCTTATATTATTTTAGCCATTCTGCAAATAGAAGGAAAGCTCACACATGTATTAATAGCATCATTCGTGCAGTGTTAATTTAGAAATAGAGTAAACACAGTAATAGCAACATCTTCCATCTGTATTTGTTCTACAAATTGCCATTAAAATAGCCCCAAGTAGAAATCCAATGTGTAGATGAGCAGTAGATCACTACTATGGTCCAGGATTTAGATGCGACATTACATTCTCTTATCTCTTCCTTATGTAAGAACCACTGGTGATTTTACAGGTCTTAGATTACATTCAGATGTTACACAGTATGTACAATGTGTGGAGCCCAGGAAAGGGCAGTGATGGCATGCCTGAGGTGGGGTGCTTTGTTGACTATCGTCAACTGGGATAGGAGTGAGAGAATGAAACACTATCTCCATGTCAGGCTAAAGAGACATACAGGAAAGAATCCCTACAATAATTTGTGAATACCTTTACTAGAAGACACACATCAGACTGTGCTGAACCAGACCAGGTTACACGATGGGAATCAAGGTTGAAGTGGCAGTTTGGCATTGTAATGCCAACAGAGTATGGCCACAGTCCCAAGGACTTAGCCCAATCATCTACCATAATCAGATGACTTTGTGTTGGTTCTTTTTTTCCGATTGGGTTAGGGAAAGACAGTAGCATGGCTTTCTCTCCTCTTTTGGCATCTTAAATTAAAGTCGTTGTATTGTGTTTAGTATCTGAAAATCCTTAACTTTATCATGTTACGTAATTTCTAATAAAATCATTTTCATGACATGACTATCCGGTGTAGTTGATTTTATCAAAGAAATGTATGAGAGAAAAAGATGGGTAAATTACTTCATGAGAATGAGGTATTACCAATGAATTTCATTAGGTGTTCTATTGACATTTTCATGAAGTCAAGATAAAATTAAGACATTCTCCATCATATAGGTTGTATCCCCTGTAGTAAATTTATGGATGGAGGATAAGAATCACAAGGACGAAAAAGCATGGATAGGTTGCCATCCTTATCAATGGAAGGCACATTCACATCCATGAAAGAATAGATGCATTTCAGTATTTGAAGAATCATAGTTAGAATAAAATTTATGGCTCTTCAGCTAGAATTTTCTCTAGGAATACTTTAAATCCAAAGGCATGGTGTCAATTCAATTCAATACATTTTTATTTCACAGCAAACTAGCACTGTGTTAGATGCTGCTTACTGAAAAAGAAACATAATGCAGGCAAGCGGTGGCTCACTTGATAGAGTGCTGATAATGAGTAAAAATCCAGCCTCAGACACTTGATAGCTTTGTGATCCTTGGCAAGTGAATTTGCCTGTTTGCCTCAGTTTACCCAAGTATAAATGGAGATAATAATGACACTTATTTGTAAAGTTGTTTTCAAGATCAAACGAAATATTTGTAAAAATTACTTAGCACCATGCTTCGCAAATAGTAGGTGCTGTGTAAATGCTTATTCCTTTCCCTATTCCTATGACCCAAATCTGATTCTCAAGGAACTTCTAATCAAATATAGAGAAAGAAGCATAGTATGAGAAAGATTGAAATAAATGCCAAAGAGAGGTCTAGACAACATACAGTGAGAAGATATAGGTCACTTTTAATTAATTTCACATGTTTACACTCATGGATTGGGGAGTGAATCTATCTGAAAAATTTCAGGATAAGTGGTTTAAACTTATTCAGCTTATTCCCTCTTTTAAGATGTATTGAGTGCTTTAAAAAGAAATTCTCTTTCCATAGATTTTTTTGTAATCGACATCAACCTATTGGATTCTCAGATTAATGCTCTTATCATTCAGTACTAATGCACAGCGTTCCACGACAAGTAAATATTTTCTTTCTGAGTATCAAGGGGTCAAATTAACCTCAATTCATTGTAAGTGTTCAATAGTTCTGAAAAATAGCATGTTCTGAAATAACTTGGTTCTGAAAGTAAAAAAAAAAAAGGTTTGTACTTCATTCTCCCAAAATTTTATATAAATTCCAGTGCTGAGCATTTCTCCACCCATACAGACATTAGAAAATTCTGTACCTTATAACTAAACCACTAAAGTCAAGTAAATAGAAAACTCTCAATGAATATCAAATGAGTGTTTGGGAGAAAATGCTGCCCAGTAACTAACAAGAGATGTTGTAACCTTCTATCCCAAACTCCAGTGTCCAAAAGATTTGCATAGAGATAACTTATAAAAGAGGCCAGGTTCCACAAAGAACAAGATGTAGGCTTTTTTGTCAAATACTGATTCTAGAAATGGAGGAAGGACAGCAGAGTGATAGATCAAATGTCAAATGATGTGAAATCCAAATTTTCAAAGATCACATTTCATCTATACATGTTTCAGCACAGTTCTAGGAACAGAAAATGTGGTTAATAAATGCCAGCTGAATGAATGAATGAATGAATCTACATAGGCATATGGTCTCACTTGCAAAAACACATACAGCAGTCTAGGTTGTTGCTTGTTGTCAGATGTGAAACCTCTCAAGATATACAGATGATCAATGGATGGCCATGGCTACAGTCTTACTTTCAAGGAACTAAGGCTATATATGGACAGACCCTGTTAATTGTCACCATTACTATGCACATTAGGGCTTCAGCAATGGTCAGAATTGTTATTGCACTGAAGCTGGCTTATCATCCATTGTGATTATGAAAATTCCTGGGCCACATGTGAGACCATCATATTTGACAAAGGGGAGGGTTATGGGCAAATAATTATGGTTTTCCATTCATGTAAGGGGCATATTGTATTCTTCTGATCATTTTACAACAACTGTCACTCACTGAGTAGTGGTGAAGTACCTTTAGAGTTCTGCTCCAACCACATCTTAAAGTCTTTCAAATTCAAGGCCTATTCCTAGAGGTACAAGGTAATAAAGGTGACACTTTCACTGCTGCAATAAGGGGCTCAAAAATTAGGAATTTTATTGAAATTAAAAGGATTGAAGAGTATAGAAGCCTGAGAATGAATCTTGGGTCAATTTAATTGGTTCATTCATAGCACTTGGCAAAAACATTTCCAAAGCTTTCCAGTATATACTCTTTAGAAAAATAAAGAATATTAAATAAAAAGGAAAAACAATAGTTGATATGCATTTAGTAAGCACCAACTTTGTCACCATGCCTTTTAAAATATATTTTAATTATTTTCAGTTGCTGTTCAGTCATTTTTCATTTGTTTCCAACCCTTTGTGACCCCATTTGGGGATTTCTTGGCAGAGATTGTATATCCAATAGCTTTGCCAAGAAAACCTCAAATGGGGTCATGAAGAGTTGGAGACAACTGAAAAATAACTAAACAGACACATACACTGGCAGAGATACTAGAGTGATTTGCCATTTGTTTCTGCAGATATTTTTTATAACTGGAGAAACTGAGGCAAACAGGGTTAAGTGACTTGCCCAGGGTCACACAGCGAAGAAGTATTTGAGGCCAGATTTGAACTCAAGAAAATGAGTCCTCCTGATTCTAGGCCCAGAATGTTATCCACTGTACCACCTAGCTGCTCCTATTTTCAACTACAAAGCATTTATTTTTCTGTCTTTCTGATCCTTCTCCTTATTGAAAAGAAAAAAAAATTGTAACAAATTTACATAGTCATGAAAAACACATTGCCACATTGACCATATTCAAAAATGTGCATCACATGCTGTCCATTTAATCTATTATCTCTCTGCCAGGAGGTAGGCAGCATGCTACATCATGAATCCTCTATAATCATAGTTGGTCACTGCGTTGATCAGAGTTCTTATGGTTTTTTATTCCAAGTCATTCATTTTTCTAATGTTGCTATCATAGCATAAATTATGCTTCATTAATACTTTGACAAAATCATAGAGCCACAAACTGAGAATCAGATGAAATCTGATAGGCAAGCTAAGCCAGGATCCTCTCCACAACCTATCCAAAGAGTGGTTATTCATCCTTTGTTTCAAGACTTGTGTGGAGTATGAACCCATAACCTCCCAAGGAGGGCCATTTCACTTGAGGATAGATCTGCAGCTAGGCCATCTCCAGCTGTCCTGATGAATAATCTAGCCACTGGCCCCAGAGGGCTGTGGAGGAGAAAGTGAGGCTGGTGACCTTGCACAGCCCTCCCTTACTCAAATCAAAGTCAATTGCAAGTCATATCATCAACTCTCTGATGTCATGGTATTCTTCAAGGATGAAGGACAAACACAAGAACATCTACAGGTATTCTGTAACAGTTACGAAAACAATCATCGATACCCCTGTAATAGTTATGAAGTTTTATTTATGTCACACCTGACTGGTCATGTTCTGGATATCTGGGTCCAAACAGAAAAAGTCTAACCCCTCTTCTACACAGTACACCTTCAAAATCTTGAAGGCAGGCATCATATCCCTTCTATGTCTTCTCAAATTCCATGAAAGTCACAATGTCACTGATTTATATGTTATCTTACAAATTCAGATCACAATCCTGCCATATTTTAGTGAGTGGTCTTCATGAAAGGCAGTGGCCAAGAAATATGAAGGTCAGCCTCCTGGGAATGAGTCAAAGAATATTACTCAACAGTACCTCAAAGATCAAATGCCACTGAACACTGGAGCAAGAGTCTACAATTTATCCGGGGTTTCCAATATGAAGGAATTGTGATGATGAAACTAGAGATCATAATGATGAAGATGATACACATTCACAAAGTACATTTATTATGATAGCACTGCAAAGTAGGTAGTGCAAATAATTTGGTCAACATTTTATGAATGAGGGACACAGGCAAAGAGAAGTTGTCATGTTGTCAGAATCCATTTTGCCACACAACTTTTCAGTAGCTGAAGGAGGACTCACAACTGAGTCTTTGACTCTAACAGCATAGCTCTTTCCAACATACTATGATTCTTTGAGGTGACAGCATTCATCTGGGTGAAACCAAAGGAAAAAAAATAGGGACCTATGCTAAGATCAAGAAGATTCTGGAGCTGCTGCCTGGTCCTAGAAATTTAAGTATTCATTCTTCAGCCCAAAAGGGAAGATAGTTTTATTGACTTATTTTTTGTTATTATTGATGAGCAGATACTTAGCATGTATATTTTGTCCCTGTTAACCTGTTCAAGCATATAACATGTTGCCCATATCTGTGGCATAGTAGATAGAGTGCTAGACTTGGAGTCATGACAGTCTGAGTTCAAATTCTACTTCTAATATTTGAAGCCATGTGACATAGTTGAAGGAAAGGGCACATGGGGTGAGGAAGGCCTGAGTTCAAATCCTGCCAAAGATTCTTACCAGCTTTGTAACTCTGGGCTAGTCACAGTCTCTCTGTGCCTCAGTTTCCTAATCTGCAGAAAAATGATATGGTTGTATGACCTCTTTCAGCTCTAAATCTATGATCCTATGATCTTTCCTGAAATTAAATTTTATCTTCCATAAATAAAGTATGGATAATAATAGCAACACATTATCGTGAGGATCTAATCAGACAATGTCTGTAAAGCACTTTCCAAACTTCAGAAAGCTCCATGTAAATGCCAGCTATTATTAGTAGTGTGGCTTCATGTATTCACAGGATCATAGGCTTTATACTTAGAATGGACTTAAGGGATCATCTGAGTCCAAATCCCTCATTTTATAGATAAGTTAACTGTCATGGGATCAAGGAAAATTTCACCAACCGAGAAATTCATAGTAATGCAAATATTGGGGCTTCTCATTTTTTTTTCTCCATTTAAATTGCCATTTCACTTTCCTCTGTCCCTTTGACCTGTAAAGCTACTTTGTACTAGAGCATGTTCTGAAATGCAGTTCAGTGGTTCCTGACCACTACCAGCAAATATCTCTAAGTCTGCTTCTGCTCCATATGGCAAAAGCATCTTTTATCTTTAAAGAATATTTTGAGGCTGGTGGGGCTGATGTCCCGAGGACAGCTCTCAGAAAATTTTTAATGAAGTTCAAATCAACATTTAAGCAGTCCATTCAAAACTCAATATAGGGTTGAGGTGGCTCTCAGAGGCATGCTCATTCATAAGCCTTTGCTTCTAAAATGGTTGGATTTTGCCCTTTGCAAATGTCCCCAGTTGGCAGGAGCCCTCTTTGGCTGTGATCCATAATCATTTCATCACAAAGCAGGGACTGAAAAAAACCATCATTTCCTGGATCCATCCAAACTCTCTCCCGGGAGCATTGCTGCTTTCTCTTCCTCTCCCTGAGGAGCATAGTCTGTTCCACAACAGGTCTAGTATTACTCTTTGAGAGCACTGCATGATAGAAAGAATGAACAGAAATAGTTTTGGTCCAGTGGATAGATCATTGGTCTTGGAGTCAGAAAGATGCAGGTTTGAATCTCAATTCTGTGGCTGTTCAGTCATGTCTGACTCTTCATGAGTTTATTTGGGGTTTTCTTGGCAGAGATATTGGGATGGTTTGCCATTTCCTTCTCCAACTCAGTTTACAGATGAGTAACTGAGGCAAACAGGGTTAAGTGACTTGCCCACAGTCACACAGTAAGTGTTTAAGACCAGATGTGACCTCGGATGATGTCTTCTTGATTCCAAGCCCAATGTTCTATCCGCTGTGCCACTTAATCTCTGAGCCTCAGTTTTGTCATCTGGAAGATGAGACAATTAGACTTAATGACCTTTTAAGGTCCAAATCTATAGCTCTATAATGCTATGCTATGATCCTGTAAGATATTTACTAGCTATGAGATCTCAAGTAAATCACTCAAACTATCTCAGCCTTAATTTACTTGTGTGTAAAATAGAGATAATAATAACACCTGCCCCCCAGAGTGGTGGTAGGGATCATATGGCACATGACTGCACTCCATAAATCTTTATGCATTATGATTATTAAAGTTGCTTCCTCCAGCAAGCAGATGAAACAGATGTTGCTACTTCTCAGAATTCAGTTCAGTTTTGTTATTCATTTTCTTTCATAAGCCTTTCTCATGTTATATTTTACTCAAGGTTCCTACCAGCACCATTGTTACCAATTCAACACAACTCAGAGTGATTAATGCTTATTATTTTTATATTCTCTTGATTACCTTGTTGGTGAAAAAAAAAACTTGTCTATCCACACTTTCACATCTAACCTCCTCCCCTTCACTACATTCCCTTTGACACTTTATACTAGGGATTATAAATAAGATAGAATTTACCAACTAGTGTCTGAGTGTGGTGTTTCCCCCAGTTTGGGGAAAATTACTAGAAACACACAAAAGCATTTTTGTCAATCTGCTACTCAGCTAGTGTTGTTAAAAAGTAAACACTCAGGAGCTATTGTTATTTAAAAACTCAGGAAACTATGTAAGAACAAAGAAAAATCATAGCTTGGAAGCAAATTATTCTTTTCAAAGGTCTAGGAAAACATGACTGACTTTCCAAAAACAATGAGGTCAAAGGAGAACAGAGCTACGTGATCCTTCAAAGAATAAAAATTGCCCACCACCTGCTATCCAGGTCAATCCCATTTTCTGCCTTGCTGTCTGGCATGAGGAACTCACATCCCAGAAGTATGGTTAAATGTGTGGGATCAATGTAGCCCATGTGTGTAAAAGTGAGGGAAAGAGGGTGTTGGTGTTGAGCACAATGATAACATCAAGGAGACACAAGTGTGAGACATATGACTATGCATATGCATGCTCATGTGGAAGGGGATCACATGGAAAAAGATGATTCTATTGCAACATTTGGGGATAAGAGTTGGAGTTCTTACAAGAACATTTACTATCAGCTCAGCTCTTCCCTTTGGTGTGAATATGTGAATTAATTATATTAATAGGGACATCTTCATTCCTTTTGTATCCTAAGAAGCATTTAATTTTGCAAATAGTCAAAATTTGATTTCTTTTTCTTTGCCTTGTACTTCAGATGGCATTTGAAAATCTGGGCTTCTCAAATATCATAGACTTTGGCTTACCTTATGACTGATCTGCCCTCTGTTTTCTTTCTTTCTGAAGATAGTACCAATCATACTTGCATCTTTCAAAAGGTGCCTGAAAATCACATTGATAAAAATGGCAGTCATCCCAATTAACTTCACCTTTCTCCAATAACATGATCATGTTGATAGTTTTTTGGGATACAATAAGAGAAAAGGCTCCATTTTTTAATACTTAACTAAAAATTAGGTCTCTACTCTCAGAATCAGTCTAATTCAGCACAAAATACTATTGCTGGTGCTCTCTACGTGAAATGAGGTCTATGACATTTGCTAAATGCCATTTCCATACTATGTAGCCAATTAATTTTGTAACATGAGGCATCGGAAAATGCAATTGGGTCTATTTGAACACTCAGCTCTTAACTGAGAAGACAATTTTGAGTCATCAATAAACATAACTAGAGTATACTATTTGCCAAGCATCTCAAGGGATTCAATTTGGTGGCAGTTTTTTTTTAAACTTCCCCATAGAAAACTCTTCGTCTTCTATATTATTTAAATTCAATGTTTCAGTGGACTGATAATCGCACCAATATGGATATGTCCTCCAACAGAGCATAGAACAAAAATAATTTGGTAATTTATGATTTTGCTTTTTTCCTCTCTTCTGGACCTAGTATAATCTGCATGACTAAAGTATGCATAGAAAAGGGAGAGCTGGATTTCCAATCTTTGCAGAGTTGTTCCTGCTGTGGATGATTATGGCTTTGCCACAGGGCATGGAGACATTGATGAAGCAAACATTTATGGCATGCCTTTCTGTAGTAGAGGAGAGACCATTGTAGTAACTGATGACCTACCTTGTAGGGATATGAGGGCCAAGTGAGAAAACATATTTAAAACACTTTGCAACTCTTATGATTTTATTTTCATTTTTATCTTTAACCAGAATAGCCTGAATAAATTCTGGCCTACTACATTCTGGAAGAGCAAACAAGTGAGAAAAGCTATAAAACTGAAAATGAGAATGGTTTTTACAGAGGGCATTGTACAGACAACATTGGAAGCAGAAGAGAATTCCTGTTCACAAGTATTGGGACAAGAAGAAGCCTTTATTAAGCATTTACTGTGTTGCAGATATTGTGTTAAGTATTTTGCGAATATGATCTTATTTGATCCTCATTACAACCCTGTGAGGTAGGTTTTATAATTATTTCTATTTTGCAGCAGAGGAAACCCAGGCAGACAAAGGTACATTTACTTTCCCAGGGTCACACAGCAATTAAGTACCTGAAGCTGGATTTGAATTAGAATCTTCTTGACTCCAGGACAAATGGTCTACCTGCACCTCCTAGCTGCCAAAGAAATGGTAGAAAATATTTTATGAGGAAGGGTAATTGGGGAGCCAATGTATTTAAACTCTATACTTAAGCAGTGAGAAAGTATTGAGAAATTTATGGTAGATGGGAAAAGGGATAAAGAAGACTATCCCAATGTATTCTGTTGAAAAGGCTGGAGAGTGGAACATTTGGAGACATGGAGATCAATTAAGAAGTTGTCATAACTGTTCAAGGGTGATATTTTAAAGGTTTAGGCTAAAGTGACATTAAGAGAAGTAGAAACTAAGGGACAGATTGAGAGATGCAGCACAGTTCTAAGTCTCCCGCAAGCTATATCTTTTTCTTGGAACAGCTTTTCTGTTGCTTCTCAAAAAAATTTTAGGGTCACAAATTTATAGAAAGAAGGTCATGGAGTTCAACCCTTTTGTTTTATAAATGAGGAACCCAATACAAATTTAACACACTATTTACTACTCCCTGCCACTCCTTCATTCAAATTGCTCCTTCACCTCTGACCTTCTTCAGGAAACCTTTCCTATCTGATAGATGAAAGAGTAGTGAATTGACTAATCTATCATCTGTTCCAAATATTTGAATGTCATTGCATAAATTGTATAATGGCAAGAAATATGGCATACTATGTAATCTCACTTGTTAAAACCTTTAAACATCTTTATTGAGAAAGTCTTGTGTATATGTATGATTTTCATAGCAATTTTTAAAACTTCGGAAAGTAGGTAGATGTTTTAAGAGTTGTTGGTATGTTCTCTGATGCCTTTTTTTCTGAATTATGTCTAATATTTTTCCCATATTATGATATTTTCTCCTCCTTCATTTACAATCTAAATTGAGACCTTGACACTTGTAGTTGTGTTACATTTGGTCTATACTGTTTATTTGGTTTAATTTTTCTGTTTTTCTTTTCTTCCTTTTTCTTTCTTTAATCTCAAAAGTTCAATTTCTTTGTTATTTATGAGCACATTGAGGATCATGACATTTGAGTCTGACTGTGGTAATTCTGGTATTATTGAGAGCTTTTTTTTTTAACAAATTTGTTATAATTTTTTTTTGCAGATCTTTTCCATTTTTCTTCTCTTTATTGTTATTTCATTTTCACCATTATATGACTTCTGGATCTCTAATGAGTTCCATTTAAGCTTGCTTTAGTCACTACTGCTCCTCTCTGTTGTATGCAACAATGTTCAAGCATTACTTGATAAAATTTGACAAATGAGTTTATAGTCTAAACCAGTGTTACCTTTGGCTTCCACATCTTTGGCAAGCAAGTCAAATATTTTACTAACGTGCTTTTTAGCCTTTTTTTTTAAATTTCCTTGTCATGGTAAATTATTTAAACTAGTTCAACTGTTTAATGAAATGGCTAGTTTATATCTACATTCTACCTTTTATCCATATCTGATTTTTAATCATCATTAATTTGCTCAACTACATTAGCATTGCTTCAATTACCTGTCATTTATTTTCATACACTTTTTTTATTCTTTTTCATTTTGTGCTCTCATGATATCAAAAAAATTTAGACGTGGAACATCACTCATCTTCTAATTCCACCCAAACTCAAGAAGAATCTGCACTACCACATACCTGGTAAAAGCTCACCTCCTCTCTACTTGAAATTCACCAATGAGGGAGAACCTGTTACCTCCCAAAACAGTCCATTCTACATTTGGACTGTTCTAATTGTTAGAGTTTCCCTGCCTTATTAAACCTAAATCTCCATCTTTCCAAGTTCCACCCAGTGTTCCATATTCTGCTTTGAGAGTCCAAACAAATCTAATCCCTATTTTGCATAGCAGCCTTTTAAATACTTGAAGACAACTATCATATCATCTTCCCTTCGACCACTTAATCCTTCCCTTCTGCAGGCTCAACTTCCCCAGTTCATTCAATCAGCTCTTATAGTGCATAGATGGTCTAAGCCTTTTACCCTCTTGGTTGCCTTCCTTTGTCCACTTTCCAACTCATTGATGTCCTTTTTAGGTTATGGTGATCAGAACTGAACACAACATGCCAGATATCATCTGACTAGGGTACAATATGAAAGAGTTATCACTATCTTATTCCTGAAAGGTATACTTCTCTTCATTCAGCAGAGGATTGTATTACCATTTTTAGCTGCTGTATTGTACTGCTGACTCATATTGAGCTATCAGTCCATTAAAAAAAGAAAATAAACAACAAACAGATCTAGTGCAGAGAAATTGCCATCCAACCATCCTGTACTTGCAAAATATAGCTTCATATTATTAGATATAGCCCAATTTCTATCTGGTAACATTTTTTTTTTGGATTCTCATTCTGTCATTCTGTATATTAACTATACCTCACAGTCTGCATCATCTACAAATGTGTAAAGTATGCCAGTTATGCCTTTATAAAAATCATTGAGAAGAAGGTTAATCAATAGAAGGTCAAACACAGATTCCTGGGGCTCTCATCTACAAACCTCTTGCAAAGCTGATATTAAATTATCATTGCCTATTCTTTGATTCTAGCTATTCAATCTACTCTGAGTCCTTCTAATTGTCATATAATTTACTTCACTTAATCCACAATTTCCAAAAAGAATAGAATGAAATATTTTACAAGTATTAAATATGTATATGTCCATCCCCTGTCTATATATTTAGTAAACTTATTCCCTCAAAAAAGAAATACTTACCTAATATGACCTATTTTCCATAAAGCTGTTCTCATTTATTATAATCAGTTTTCTTTTTCATATCTTGACTAAAAATCTCTTTAATGGTCCTTTCCAGGATTTTGCCAGAAATTAAGGTCAAGCTCATTGTCTTATAATCTGTAGACTCTGATGTCATCCATTAAAAAATTGTGACATTTGTTCTTAAGTCCTGTTCTGTATCTTGGTTTCCATAAATTTTCAAATATCACTGACAATAGAATCACATCCATCCATGCTTTAGATGCTCGGAATATAATTTATCTGGGTCAGGAGATGAATTTTTCAAGAGTGACTTGCTATCTTTTTATTATGTTCTTACTAATAACCATTTCCTGTTAGCCACATTTTGTTATTTTGAAAATGAAAGTCATCCTCTTTGAGAAAACAGAAGTAAAATAGGAATTGAGAAACTTTGTTTTCTCTCTGTTGTCAGTTATCATCATGCCATCCACCCCAAACACTGGTCTGATCTCTTCTTTTATCCCCTTCTTTCATCTAAAATAGCTTTAAAAATCACTTAGTGTCTTTTGTATTACTTGCCAATCTTAGATCATTCTGAGTTTTAGTCCGTCTGATACTATTTTTGAAGGATGGTGTCATGCTTTCAGATTCAGTCTACTCTTTCTTATTTGCCCTTATTTCCCCTTTCTGTGTACGTCTTTTTTTAATTAGTGAGTTCCTGCTGCATCTATGTTGTTCTCATCAAACAATCCTCATTTTTTCTTCTAGCAGGAATGATTTCCCTTTGTATCTTTACAATTTCATTTTGGACAATTTCCCATCCTTCCTGGACTGACTTCCTCTGTGGAAGTTTAGTCCATGTCACCTAACCTATCCTTCCTCTGAACCCTATGAAATCTTGTTTTCCCAAACTCAAGGGTACACTTTGGTCTAACGAGTCAGTGGTCTGACTGTACACAGATGGCTGATTAAGGAAAGACTCCACATCAATAGCGAGTCATTTCCTGTCTGTTACAATATAATCAAATTTGTTTCTGCGTATGTGATGTTTTATGCTGCTTTCCATGTGTAATGGCCTAGCAATTCTTTCCTTGAAGAGAGAATTCATAATGTATAGGCATGAGGATTGTGGAGACTACAAGTCTTCAGTATCTCTCATTCTTTATCACTGATTCACATTTTTCCAATAGATTTCTCACCATCCTTACCTATTCACATCCTTGCATTAAAGTTATCAAATCAAGGCATATGGTGGTTTTCTTTCACAGATCTGATTGAGTCCTTCATAGATTTTCCATAACTCTTTGTCTTCTGCAACATATGTTAGTACATAAGCTGCAACCATTTTCACTGAAGTCTTTTTTGCAAATGCTCATGAAATTTACTGCAATATTTAATGACCAAGTGTCTCATGAACTCCTCTGTATCTATGAACTTGTATACCACCCTTCTCTTAAGGTATGTACATTCTACCAGGGGAAAATAATGCACAGTCATTATCACAAAATGCACAAAGTAATTTGGGAGATTCTAACTAATGGGAAGACAAGGATAGGCTTTGTGTAAAAAAGTAGCCCTTAAATTGAGTCTTAAATGGGACTGGGGATTCCAAGAGGTGGAAGAGGAGACTGCAAATTCTAGGAATGGGAGTTGGATACAACCAATGTGGTCATTTGCCTTTCATGACTATGTATGTTTGTTACAAGGCTTTGGTTTTCTTTTCATTTTTTTCCAGTTATAGAGGGATGTGGAACAGAGAGAAAATAGATTTTTGTTCATTAAACATAATATATGTGTATATGTATATATGTGTGTGTATGTTCACAGATGTATGTATATGCGTACAGCAGATAAAATATCCAGCACTGGATAAGGAAAGGGCAAAACACTCTAGTATTTTCACCAAGAAAACCCCAAACAGGGTCACAGAATCAGACATTGCTGAAAAGGAACAAGAAAACCATACAGTATAGAAGATATCAGCTAGATTGGTTTGACTGTAAGATAGAGGACATGAAGGGAAGTTATGTGAAATGTCTAGAACCATAAAGTCTTATTTGTCAGAATCATTTTTTTTTCCTTTCTCTCTTCCTCATTAAACAGGGTTATTTAATTGTTACCCAATCTAGTAACTAGATTTTTTTTCCTCAGAGAAAAAATGCTCATTAGGTATGTCATAATGAGGATTCTGTTCATGTACAAATTAGACTAAGTGGTCCATTGAGGTCCCTTCCAAATCTCAGTGTCTGTGATTTTGTGAGATCATCCTGTGCTTACATGGTTTTTATCCTCACCCTGCCCCATCAATAGAATGGGTTCTCTTTGAGAGGAGCCCTTTGATTTTTGTTTCTGTATCCAAACTTACATAAATGCTCATAAACACATAATAATTTGTTAAATTTGGGCATTCAATCATATATGACCTTGATTGTTAAACTAATTGGTTTGTAACCAGTTTATAAACTCTTAGGGCATAGCAACCACCATTCAGCAATGGAAAAAGTATGGATTTGACACTCAGAAAACCTGTAGACTGATGCCCACATCTTTTCCATCCTTTGTTTTCACTGAGTTAGTGAAGTTTGACTCAGATTAACCAGAAACCCCTTATCTCCAGGAAGATTTATTTCTCCCTAGCTCCAGACCTATATATCCCTGTCTTCCTTCCATTTAGTGTCCCTCTCCCCACACAGAAATAGAAGAAAATATTGATTTGATACATTCTACAAGTTTTAGAACTTATGGCTAAGTGTCGAAACCATCACATTTCAAAACTGAGTCCATTCAAAGTTTCATTGGTCAATATTGAGTGATGGATGAGACCAGAGGAACTCTGGAATGACAAAGAGTGGAAGAAAAAGAAAGCAGGACCCATAAAGAATGGAATATGCTCCTTCCTGTTGAACAGGAAGTGTGTAGCAGTCCCACCAAGATTAAGAATTGTTGCAATACCCATTCACCATCCCTCCAAATCTGGGCTCCATTCAGCAGTACATACCAGCCTTACTGGACCAGCCAACTCACCCAAACTTTCATCTCCTCTCCTATTGTGTTCCCTACTAGCATGTGACCATAGGAAGCCTCTTTACCTCTCTGGGTTTCAGTTTTCTTGGAAATAAAATGCAAATAACAATATTTAAAATGCCTATATCACATGATAAATTTGATAAACTTACTTTGTAAATTGTAAATTGCTACATAAATATGTTATTGTTTTACTCTGAGTTGTCATGTGAGTGAGACTGCTCCTTAGGCTGCCTAGCTGTTTTTCCTTTTCTTCTGGTAAGACGGTCTGATTTCAGCCAATCCTTCTGTTGGGGTGCATCTGTAAGACTGCTGGAATGTTTCCTCCAAGCCTAGGCACATTTGCCTCAATATTAACAGTCAATCACCTACTTAGGCAATGAAACTCAAAGCAAAAAAGGCAGCCAAAGACCCACATGTTATCTATAAACAGAGTCACACTACTTGTCACATGAGTCCAAGCAAAGAGACCTGGCTAGAGTCTGTCTCTCCTTTTAAAACAAGGCTTGTTAACCTCTTATGTACGTGTCCTGTACTCCTCTGGCAGTCTGTTGAAACCTATGGACCCCTTTTTAGAATATTTTAAATATAAAGTACATAGGATTGTAAAGAAAATTAATCGTATTAAAATACAATTAAGAAAGTATTTTTTAAAAAAATCTAAGGTCACAGAATGCAGGTTAATGGATTCCTACTTTAAGTGTAGGCTCTTCAACAGCCAATAAAGATTACTTGAGAGGGGTAGCTGTGCTTCTACCTCCACCTAACCTAATCAAAGCACCCACATTCTTAAGCATTGTGTCACAGGATGACCAGAAAAAGCCAGGGACTGTGTGATCTATGTGCCCAAATGCCAAATCACCATGTCCTTCAAGTCCCCAGATTTTTCAACAAAACTCTGAGAACAAGTTCTATAGGATGACCCCCAGAGGTCAATTTAACCTCTGAAGCACAGAATCCTTTAACTATTCACTTACAAAGGAAAGAAAAATGAGAGAATGAGCAAAGATAATTTCCACCATTCCTTTCCACTCAAATTCAGGTAGTAATTACATGATAGGAAAGCAAGCACCAAGGTCATTGACAAGTGAATTAAGTCCTCCATCTGTAATTGCGTCTGCCACACAACCTATCTTGTGGCAGAGGGTTTTTTTTGGTTGGTTGGTTTGTTTTTCAATTGGATACACTGGTCCTATATTGACAGAGGAGAGAGAATGAAGTAAATCCATTGATGTTTCTTCCAGCAATCCCTCCAATGTAAAATTGTATAGAGGTCATGCACCCTCCATAATATTGTGTATATGCTCACACTTTTTGGCATGTGGGTACGTAAAGTGTCAATCACAATCCAGAATTCATCATTATTGAAAAGTTTTACTTTCCAGAGAAGATGTCAGAACTCAATGGATTTTCTCATTTGTTAGAGACATGGCTTCCCAAGGGTCAGCCTTCCCAATTAATGTTAGGCACAGGGAAGGAAAGGAACCTTTTGAGTTGCACTGCTGGAGAACCCTCAATACAGTCAGTATGGATGCTTACACTGGGAGAGTGAAAAATCCAAACAAAAATAAAGATCAACCATATGATCTATATGCTGGAGCCTATCCTGTTAGATTATGCAATTAAGGAATTCAAATGTGGTTTGTGAGGCAAACTGAGATATGAAGAAGGGAGGGAGAGTGAGAGAGGAGAGAGATGGAAAAGGGTGGCTGATATCTTAATAAACACTTGCAAGCCACAAAGGCATGAAGAGATGAAGCACGGTGAAGCAGCTTTCAGCTAATGTGATCTGCTCAAGAAATTACCTTGGGGTTTTGTTCAGCTGTGGAGTGGGGAAAAAGGGCCCTTGTTCTGTGTCTTGCCAACCCGTGATTCATCTAGTTCACCAGGTATACCCATGGATTTCTTCTGTCCCTTTGGGTATCTATCTGGTTTTTATAAACAAGCAAACAAATAAAAAAAACCCCACGCATTTTGAGACCTGCAACCCAGTATAATGGACAGAATTTGGAATTAAATTAAATTGTGTCTCTATTATATGCCAAATGCTGTTGCTTGATACAAGAGTTACAAAGACAATAATGAAATAAATGTCCCTGCCCCAGACACTTACTTTCAATGGAAAGCGAACTACATACATGCATAAATGCATATATATATATATATATATAATATGTGTGCATGTTGTATATCTATCTATCTATCTACATGTATATATATAATATATATGCATTTATATATATATATACCTATACATGTATATGTATTATATATATATGTATACATATATGTGTGTGTGTGCGTGTGTGTGTGTGCCTCCCAGTTGAATGTAAATTATATAACATATAACAGCATTGACAATATTTATATATAAACAGGTATTTATGAAGTACCTACTAAGTGTGTGCCATCATACTAAGTATTCTTGGCATTAGGGATATAATACACAAAGCAAAACAACCTCTATGCTTATATGCATTCATATTATATATGAGACATATGAAAGATAAATAGATAAGGAGAGGCAGAGACAGAGGGGACAGTGACAGAGATAGAAAAACAGAGAGGAGGGGAAGAGGGGGAGAGGGAGAAGGAGAAGGAGAGGACGGTATGGATAGATAACTGATTTCTAAGCCAGGAAGAACTGGGTTTAAATCTTAACGCATAATGACTGTGTGACCCTGGTTAAATCACTTAACCAATCAGTTCTCTAAGCATCTCTTTAAGACCATATGTTGAAGAGAAAGAGCCATCCTACATTGGCAGAGGATTCATTTTCTGGGTGTTCTCTATTTCAATTATATTGCAGGTCAAGTTTCTACCCTCTGTACTACATATGTTATATGTTTCTTTCTCTCTCTCTCTCTCTCTCTCTCTCTCTCTCTCTCTCTCTCTCTCTCTCTCTCTCTCTCTCTCTCTCTCTCTCTCTCTCTCTCTCTCTCTCTCACACACACACACACACACACACACACACACACACAGAGACTCATACAGATTCATATCCACACTCACATTCACACTAAATGCAAAGCAATTTGTGGTCAGGGTAACATCAACAACTAGGGGGATTAGGAATGGCTTTCTGTAGAAGGTACCACTTGAGCTGAATCCTGTAGGATCCAGGGATTCCAGCAGGTGCTAGTGCAGAGGAAGAAGGTTCTTGGCATAAGTGGGCAGCCTACGCAAAGGTGAAGGGTCTATAGATAAAATGTACAGAGTCGAGAATCCAAGTCATTTTGGCCAAGAAGGAATGTGAAATCACTGTCAGGAAAGGAGTAACATGAAATCAGTCTTCAGTGTAAAGCTTAGGTTTAAGTAATGCACGGACTCCCATTGGCTATGTAACCATGGGCAACTCAATGAGCTTCTCAGTGCCCCAAGACTCTCTCAAACATTATAACTTACCTTGAAATTGCTCATTGCCGTAAGGGGAAGGAGTTCACCCAGTGAGTGCATTGCTTCAATAAAGAAATAAAAGATGAGGGCCAAAGAAAAGTCTGATGATTAAAAAAAATGATCAGCTTTATGGTATCAATGCTCTTCATTGTGATTGACATATCAGTTTATTATTAGCAGTAATAGTAGCTCCCATTTGTTAAGTGATTTATGGTTTATTATACATTTTCCTTACCCAGCCCTGTGAGGTGAGTAGTGCACGTATAAATTCCATTTAAAGATGAGGAAACTGAGACTGCGTGTGACTAGTCCATGGTCCTAACACTAATGGGCACAAAACTAATGAAGCATCAGAGCTAGGATTTGAACTCAGATTTCCTGACCTTCTTTCCTTTTTTTAACTTTATTATTTATTTTGATTTATCAACAATCACTTCCATAAGCTTTTGAATTTTAAATTTTTCTCCCGCTCCCTCTTCACCTCCCTCCCCAAGACAGCATGCAATCTGATATAGGCTATATATATATACATTCCTATTAAATATATTTTCACATTAGTCATGTTGTAAGGAAGAATTAGAACCAATAGGAGGAACAAAACAGAAGAAAAAAAATAGCAAATAGTATTCTTCGATCTGCATTCAAACTCCATAGTTCTTTCTTTGGATGGGGATAGTGTTTTCCATCATGAGGCCTTTGGAGATGTCTTAGATCCTTGCATTGCTGAGAAGGGTTAAGTCTATCAATATTAGTCATTGCACAAAGTGGCTATTACTATGTACAATGTTCTCCTGGTTCTGCTCACTTTACTCAGCATCAGACTATACAAGCCTTTCCAGGTTTTTTTCTGAAGTCTACCTGCTCATCACTTCTCATAGCACAATAGTATTCCATTACATTCATATACCACAACTTGCTCAGCCACTCCCCAATTGATGGGCATCCTTTTCAATTCCAATTCTTTGCCACCACAAAAAGAGATGCTATAAATATTTTTGTACATGTGGGTCCTTTTCCCATTTGTATGATCTGTTTAGGATACAGACCTAGAAATGGTATTGCTGGGCCAAAGTGTATGCACATTTTTATAGCCCTTTGGGCATGGTTCCAAATTGCTCTCCAAAATGGTTGGATCATTTCACAACTCCACCAACAATGCATTAGTTTTCCAATTTTCCCACATCTTCTCCAACATTTATCATTTTCCTGTTTTGTCATGTTGGCCAATCTGATAGGTGTGATGTGGTATCTCAGAGTTGTTTTGATTTGCATTTTTTCTAATCAATAGTGATTTAGAGCACTTTTTCACATGACTATAGATGGCTTTAATTTCTTCATCTAAGAACTGCCTATTCATACCCTTTCACCATTTATTAATTGGGAAATGACTTGTAATCTTGTAAATTTCACTTAATTCTCTATATATTTTAGAAATGAGGCCCTTATCAGAGAGACGGGTTATAAAAATTCTTTCCCAATTTTCTACTTTTCTTCTAATCATGGTTGCATTGGCTTTGTTTATGCAAAATCTTTTCAATTTAATGTAATCAAAGTTTTCCAGTTTGCATTTTGTAATGTCCTCTATCTCCTGTTTTGTCATAAATTCTTCTGTTCTCCATAAATCTGATAAGTAAACTATTCCTTGCTCTCCCAGTTTGCTTACAGTACCAGCCTTTAGATCTAAATCATGAACCCATTTTGACTTTATTTTGGTATATGGTGTGAGATTTGGGTCTATGCCTAGTTTCTGCCATACTCTTTTCCAGTTTTCCCAGTAGTTTTTGTCAAATACTAAGTTTTTAGCCCAGAAACTGGGGTCTGGTGGGTTTATCAAATAATAGATTACTATAGTCATTGACTACTGTGTCTTGCATGCTTAACGTATTCCACTGATCCACCTGCCTATTTCTTACCCAGTACCAAGCAGTTTTGATGATTGCCGCTTCATAATACAATTTAAGATCTGGAATGGCTAGGCCACCTTCCCCTGCAATTCTTTTCATTAGTTCCCTTGATATTCTGGACCTTTTGTTACTCCAAATAAATCTTGTTATTTTTTCTAACTCTATAAAATAATTTTTAGTAGTTTGATTGGTATGGCACTGAATAAGTAAATTAGATTAGGTAGAATTGCCATTTTTATTATATTAGCTTGTCCTACCCATGTTCAACTGATGTTTTTCCAATTATTTAGATCTTACTTTTTGTGTAAAAAGTGTTTTGTAACTTCTTTCCTTTATTCCATATTTAATGACCTCATGACTGTCCCTGACTTAGGTATACTATCTTTTTAAAAGCTAAAGCTATTCATTTTCCAGTTATTTGGATGGATAAAATGCTTCTCTCCCCCCAATATGAGGGGGGAGTATTTTGTCATCTTTAATATCATGACTCCTCCAAATGATGGAGATGGTAGTTTCTAAGACACCTTGGAATATCTGAAAACCGAAATAGAAGGCATTTCAAAACATCTGAAATGTGACTGTAATAGGCATTCACTAAGGAAATGACTTAGTGTCCTGATCCCCACAAATGAATACAGGAAAAACAAGGATGTGTAGCTGGAAAGGACACTGCTGTAGCTGTTGTTCGATCACATCTGACTTTGTGACTCCATAGTGCAGGCTGTAGCATGCCAACAATATGCATGGGGTTTGCTTGGCAAAGGTACCACAGCAGTTTGCCATTTCCTTCTCCAGTAGATTAAGGCAAACAGGTTTAAGTGACTTGCCCAGGATCACACAACTAGTAAGTGTCTGAGGCCAGATTTGAAATGAGATCTATCCACTAAGAAACCTAGCTGCCTCCAAAGCAAACACAGGTTAAGTGACGTGGCCAAGGTTACACAGCTAGTGAATGTCTGAGACTGGACTTGAATTCAGATTTTCCTGATTCTGGGCTCAGTGCTTTTTTCATTGAGTCATCTAATTCAATTCCTTAATTTTATTGGTGAGGAAACTGAGGCCTTAGGAGGTTAAGTGACTTGCTCATGGTCACATACATAATAAGTAGCTGACTTGAGATTTGAACACAGATGCCTTGACTGCAAATTCACCAGTCATCTCACTACATCACATTGTCACCTAGAGATCAGTTCAATAAACAAGCATTTTTAAGTTCCTGCTATGTGCCAGACATTATGCTAGGCTCTAAGGACACAAGGAGAAAAAAGAAACAGTTCCTGCCCTCGGGAAGGTGAAATGTGAGGAGGGCTTAGGCTATAAGAAATAGGTTAAATATGCATATAGTCATCTTCCCAAGAGATTGAACCATGTTTTATTCTTTGCCCAGCATATCTATGATTTAACCTCGAAGTAGTGGCCAAACTCCCTGAACTGAAGTCTAAGGACCTGGGTTCTAATCCAGCCTTCTCTGCTAACTAGTGTAAATTTAGTTAATTAACTTAACCTTTCTCAAATTCAACTCCCTCCTATATATAAGGAAATAAGACTAGATCACAGAATCAGAGAATTTCTGAAAGGAAGGTCAATGCCCAACTAATCCAACTCAGCCAAAAAAGGAATCCCTACCACAACATACCAGACAAGTTGCCAGTCAGCCTTTGAAGACCTCTGATAATGGAGCAGATACCACCTCCCAAGGTTGCCCATCCCATATACTGTAGATTTATATTAATTAGAAAAATATTGCTAAGGTTGGCCTCTTTGTAACTTTGACTTTTGTGCCACTCTCAAAAAGGCAAAGACAATAAGTCTACTTCCTTTTCCATATGATAAGCCTTCAAGTACTTGAAAAATGCTATCCTGTCTCCCTTTCATCTTTGGATCTCCAGGCTAAACATTCCCCAGTTCCTTCAACTGATCCCCATATGACATGGATGTGGAGTTATGATGACCTGAATTCTAACTCTCTCAGACAGTGACCAACTGTGTGACCCTGCACATGTCCCTTCACAGTTTTGTCTAAGTTTAATCATCTGTAAAATAGGTGTAATAATAATACCTACTTTGTAGGATGGCTGAAAGGATCAAATAAGAAAAACATGTAAAACATACGTCTAACCTCAAAGTGCTATACAAATACTAGCTATTGTCATGAGAAACCAGCAAGCATTTATTAAGTTCCTATTCTGTTCCAGTCCCTGGGCTAGGTACTGAGAAAACAAATACAAAAGTGAAATGATTCTTATGCACGGAGCTTTACCCCATCATTGGGATATGTCCATCCAGTTGTCCAGAATAAAGGGGGAAAGCATCTCATCCTTCCTTACATGCTTAGGATCATGAGATCCTAAGATAATGAGCTGGAAAGTGGCTTAATATAGTCCACCTCCATTTTACAAATGGGAAAACTGAGGCCCACAGAGATCAAGTGATTAGCCCAGGGTCAATTAGATGATAAGCATTATTGTTGCGTATAATAGAGTGCTAATATGATTTGAGCACAGAGGCACTAAGCCTGAGAAAGGGACTTATTGGAGACTGCGTGGTTACCACAGCAACAAGTGGTCTGCACTGATATCTTATGTCCCTTACCAAGTGTGGATCTAAAAAGGGTATACAACCAAGGATAGCATATTGGCTCGGCATAGAACAGTATCTTTCACATTGCTATTTACATTTGATGTCCACGTAGTTTGCAAAGGAGTCTCTCAGGATCCAGGATTCTGAGGCCCAGGGTCAATTTTCCTAAATAGGGCTGCTATTTCAAGGAAAGGGGAACTATGTCTACCTAAGCATGTTGGCTTCTAGGCATTTAGTCTTTCTGATGGAGTCTCAATACCCCATAATTTGAACCCAAGCACTGATCAGCTGGTTCATAAAACTAATGCGCTTGGGCTCTTATTTTATAGGATTTAGAGCTAGAGCATAAGTTTCAAAGCAACTGATCTTAAGGGGCCCTCATCTTTTTCCTTTTTTTTAAAACACAAATGTTCTTCCTGTAAGATTGTATAGCTGTGAATTTAAGAACACCCTATTTTCTAAAGAATTCAAGTTACAGGAGACCCAGGGACCAAAAAAGAGATTGATTACAGATTCAAGTAGGCTTCTGACTATTTCTAGTAATGATCCACATGTAATGAGTGGTTCATTGGTTGATAGGATTATAGATTTAGAACTGGAAGTGACCTTCTAAGTCAGAGATTCTTGACTTTTTTTTTGGATCCTGAAATTTTTTGGCAATCTGGGAAAGCCCATGGACCCTATTTCAGAATAATGTTTTAAAATTCATAAAATAGAACACATAATTACGAAGAAAACCAAATACATTGAAGTACAGTTATTGCATTAATTGTATTAAAAAACAAAACAGGCTAACAAACCCCAGGCTAAGAACCCCTATTGTAGGCTTTCCAATCCAAGCCCTCTTTTTACAGTTGAGGAAACTAGGGCTCAGAGAGTTAAAGGAACTTGCTTAAGGTCAGGTATTACATGACTGATCCAGGATATGAACCCATGTCATCTGACTGCAAAGCCAGCACTCTTTCCACCATACCACACTGCATCCCAAGGATAAAATTCAAGAAATGAACAAATGAAAAAAGAAGTAGACCAAAAAGAAAGAAGGTACAGAGATATACAGCTTGGCCTATTTGCTGGAACCAATAAAATGTCATAAGACTAAGAGGAAGACTTCTGTCACGTTGGGAGTATCTTTCTTGGAGAGTTGGTGGTAGAACATGAAAAGGAATTACACTAGATGAAAATATGTAATTGGTTGTGAACAGTAATAATGGAGGAGATACCCATATCATTGAGATCACAGGGATATTGAAGGATTGAGCTTGAGAGGCAGTCAGTCTATAATTTTCCAGGTGGCCATCATGAGCCAGATTTGGTCTTATCTTATTCAGTTCCAGGCCTTCACAGATTTCCTGGACATCCTGAGCCAGGGGCCCCTATTCAGGAAATCATCCTCTCCTAAATGAAAATTGGACATCACTCTTGGAACTTTATTGGTCTTTCATAGACTAGATGACCTAATCTTGCTTTGTTCTAGGACTCTAAGCCCTCATTGGACTTTTCAAGTCATACCACCCTCCTCCACCCTTCCTACCTTTCCATTTCCCTTTTTTGTGTTCGAATACACCTTGAAGGAACTGCTAAAAATGCATTTATTCTTACTGGTAGGGCCTAAAACAGTGCCTGGAAGAAAGTAAACACTATATCCTTTCTCTCTCTCTCTGTCTCTCTGTCTCTCTGTCTCTGTCTCTCTCTCTCTGTCTCTCTCTCTCTCTCTCTCTCTCTCTCTCTCTCTTTTTTTCCTCTTTCTCCATCTATTTATGGCAAATTCCTCTTCTGCCATCAGTGGATAGAGAGGTAGAGAGGTAGCTTAAGTCATATCTTCTCATATAGCACATAGTAGCAAATGATTATGGTAACCTTGTGTTTGACAAATATAAAGACTTAAACTTTTGGGATAGGAATTGATTATTTGGTAAAAAAAATCATTGGGAAAACTGGAAAGCAGTCTGGCAGAAATTAGGCATAGACCAATATCTTATATCATTTGCCAGGATAAGTTCAAAATAGATACAAAATCTAGACATAAAGGGAAATATTATAAGAAAATTAGAGAACATGGAACAAATTACCTATCAGACTTATGGATAGGAGAATAATTTATGAATAAACAAGAGATAGAGAACATTGTGAGGTGTAAAATGAATAATTTCACAGGTAAATCATCGGTGCTATACAAATGTGAATTAGAATGGTTATTTTTCTTGGTCAATAAGCATTTCTCAAGCGCTGGATTTCTTCTCACTACTACCTTTCTTTCCTCTTCTATCTTCTCTAATAGTTCTAAGTAACTCTAAGGTCTCATTTCCAATTAAATATGCAACTTGATTTTTTTTTTTTTACAACTAGATTGTATTGCTATTTGTTGGTCCTTTTTAAAAAATTGCCTAGATTTCCCATTTTCTCTCTCTCCTGACCCCATCCCAGAATAGTATCTTTTAAAATAAATAATTGTTCATAGTCACCAAATATGTTCACCGTCCTCTTAGAAATTTCATTTCTAGGGGGCAGTTAGGTGGTGCAGTGGATAGAGCATAGCTCTGGAGTCAGGAAGACCTGAGTTCAAATCCAGCCTCAGACACCTAACACTTACTAGCTGTGTGACTCTGGGCAAGTCACTTAACCCCAATTGTCTCACCAAACAAAAAATCATTTCTAGCAGAAAGTCAATTTTGAGAACCTCAAACTTCCTGTCTTATGAAGCAACCCATTCCATTCTGAGAGAATTGTAAATGTTCATAAACTGCTCTTCACGAATTTCTCCCTGAGAGAATCTTTGGCCTCACTGAGGCCAAACAGAATCAGTCAATCAGTAAATCAGCATGCATGAAGGACTGGTATGTATCAGATATATTACTAAATGCTGCGAGACAAAAATTAAACAGATTCTATCCTCAAAGAGCTTACAATCTAGCCTAAGGAAGAAAGGTCTTACACAAACATGCACACATACACCCACAGATATACATACATATAGATAGATAGATAGATAGATAGATAGATAGATAGATAGATAGATAGGAAGCTACGAGGCAGAATTGATAGAGTACTAGACCTGGAGTCCGGAAGTCCTGAGTTCAAATCTGGCTTCAGACACTTGCTAGCTGTATGACTCTGAATAAATCACTTGACCTCTGCCTTAGTTTCCTCATCTCCAAAATAATAATAGCATCTACCTCCCAAGGCTGTTGTCAGGATAAAAATAAGATATACATGTAAAGCACTTTGCAAACATTAAAGATACTATGTTATTATATGAAATGATTGGTGGGTATAGATACTAATAGCTAGAGGGACAAGGAGAGGCTTCATATAAAAAAAAACAGTACATAAGCCTTATACAAAAGTAGGCACTCAGAGAAATAAAAGAAGTAGGGAGTTGTTGGAGAACAGCTAGTGAAAAAGTACAGAGATGGGAATTGGGATACTGAAAATGAGGAACAGCAAGGAGTCCAGTTGAGCTGACTTGTAGTGTTCATAGAAGGTAATGTAATATTTCTGGAAAAGTAGGCCGGTGTCAGGTGATGCCAAACATTTGGCTGCAATTGACCCTAGAGGTTAAGAGATGGCCACAGGCATTGATTGAGTAGGAAAAGGACATAGTCAAACTGTGCTTTATGGAAATCACTTTACCAGCTATGTAAAAGCTTGATTTGAAGTGGGAAATGCTTGAGGCAGAAAGGGTAATTAGGAGACATTTGGAAGAGTCCAGTCTAGAGGAAATAAGGGACACTAAGGTGATGGCTGTCTGAGTAGAGAGAAGGGGATGGATACAAGAGGTCTTGTGGAGATAGAAAGGATGAAAATTGGCAACTTATGGGTTATATGATGTGGATGAGAGAGAGAGAAGTAGTCGCTGAGTGACTGGGGAGGACAATGGTACCTTTGAAAGAAATAAGGAAGTTCAGAAGACTAAATGGGGTCAGAGTTGGGGGAGATGATGAGTTCTGCTTTAAGTCTGTTGACTTTGTAATGTCTATGGTATACTTAGTTTGCACTATCCAATTGTCAGTTTTGGATGGAGGTCTTGACCCAGGAGAAAGACCAGAATTAGAAAAATTGATAAGGGCGTCATCGACAAGATAAGTAAACCCCTGGTAAGTGGTGACGTAACAAAGGAAATGTATAGAAAGACAAGAGAAGGGGCCCAAGGATAGAGTCTTGGAACTACTCATCATTAGGACTATGATGTTAGGACACGGTTGATGATCTTGGAAAGAAGAATAGTAGGGTGATAGCTAAGAAAAGAATTAATCTTCCTTAAATCATATGGCCTCTGTGCTTTTTTTACTGGAAAGAAATAAAAGGTAGAGAAGAGATTATATGACAAACCAGTCATGGTTTTCTTTTTCCCCTTGGGAAATGTCCCTTATGAGAACTGTCCTTAAAGGTCATATTAAGAAGGATGACATCTGACAGAGAGAAGAGCTACCTGCACCACAGGCTGAAGTCTTCCTGAAAAATAATTTCTCAGTAAGATGTCACTACAACACTTGTTCATTTATCACCTGTCTTCTCTGGCCAGAGGATGGTGACATGTGCAAGTGTGCTCTACATGTCACACTGTCAATAAAACCTGGGCACTCTCAGTAGGCCTTTGTACAAGGATAGTGATGGCAGACTCGTCACTTGGTCTATTTCATTCACATGGAGTTTGCCTCCTAATATTGCCTTTGTCTTGGTCAATCTGTGAAATCAGCCAAGGAATGCTTTTAGAAAAAAGATGGTGGGCTGAGAAAGGCAAAAATGCTGGCAAAGGAGAGATCTGAAAATAGGAGCATCGGCCTAGCAAGGAGACGGGACTTGGGGAGTGTGGGGGGTGCAGGGTGGGCAGGATATAGGACAGAACATGAATCATGCATGCTCACTGCTTGACAAAATTGACTACAAATTAGTGATCATCTCTTAACAAACAGAATATCATGTGGCATTAATGAAAATGGCTTCCTAAAGCCTTGAAAATCTAGATACAATCATCTAAATATGCTCCTCATGCACTGTGTGTTCCACAAAACTGGCCTGCTTGCTATGCCCTGGACATGATACTCCATTTCTCAACTTCTTTATCTTAATGCCAGGTATTCCCTGCACTTGAAATGTTCCCTCTGCTCACCTCTGCCTCTTGGGGTTCAGAGATTTAAGACTTAACTCAGATCTAGCTCCTAGCCTTCTTTGATCCCCACCCCCTCACTAAGTCACAGGTAATAGTGATCCCTTCTCCCTTAGAAAGTTACATCTTATATTTACTTGTCTATATAAATGGTCTAACCAGTGGAAAAATATAAACTGCTTGAGGGCAGGAACTGTTCATTTCATCTTTATTTCTCCAGAATCTAATGTGTATCATATGCATGCTAGACACTTTGTAAGATCTGCTCAATTGGATTGAATTCAAGATATTTTCCCCAGGAAGGGAAATATATGCATTTAATGACCAGGTGTTTGGCCATCATGTTATCCTATATGGATGCTAGGAAGACATTTTTAGTTTTGAATTTGAGACAATATGTGTACAAGGAGGGAAGATGTATGTCCTTCACCGGGATGGTGGCATTGCTGGGACAGAGAGGACTTAACTCTGAGTTTCTTTACTCCGCAGCTGGTGGCCTTAGCTCAAGATAAAAATAACAGCATGAGTAACAGGAGGCACGCTGAGGGCCAAGAGTCCTGGGTTTGATCCCTGGCTCTGCTGGTTCATTTTATGATCTTCAGAAGCAAGTCATTTCCTCTGTCTGGGTCTCAGTTTCCTCATTTGAAAAGCACTGGACTACATGTTCCACAGGATCCCTTCTAGCTTTGATACTCTGAATCCAGTTTCCAAATCCATGGCTATGACCATATTATAGAAAGTGAACTATCAGTGGTGCATCCACTAGCAGGACAGGACAAGAAAGATAAGTAGGGGAAAGCATGGGGGGGGTACAAGGAAGAGTGGTGAGTCATGCTGTCATCATTACAACTAAAAATAATCACAGCATATTAAAATAACACACTTCCCCTCTATAAAAATGAAGATTTTTTTTTACCTATATGCCTGTAGTTTTCCATTTCTAAACAAGACTCCATTGGCATAACAGCCCATTCCTTGAAAATGTTAGCTATCCTTCTGAGAAATAAGAAAGAAGAATTGGATTGGTTTTGTATGTAATATGGAGGACTATTTAGATTTATCCTGTTCTCCCTCATAGGAGAGAGCTAAGACCAGTTGGTGGAAAATTACCAGAAGCAGGTTTCTGCACAATCAGAAGGAGCTTCTTAACATTTAGAGCTGTTCCAAAAAGCAATGGATTATTGTGTTAGGTAGTAAGCTCCCCGTCACTGGTGGTATACAAATATAGAAAGTGTCTGTCTCTCTCCTTCTTGCTTTTATTTTAATAAATACATTTTAAAATCATCATTGTAAGGTTCTTTCTTTGTGGTAGTCTGAGAAATAACATCTCAAATGTTGTAGAAAAGATTCTGGCTTCCAATGTGAGTTGAACTGTATAATTTCCATGGATTCTCCCAACTCTAGCTAACTTAGGCAATTGAAACTGCAACTCATTAGTTACCAGCCATGCTCTTTTCAATAACCTTAATAGAAAGGTGAATGCCCCAAAATAATGTTAGCCAGGGAGTACATCCTTCATCTGCACCCCACTCCTCAAGGTCTTCCAGAAGCTGAAGCAAGTATGCCCTGTATCATCAGATCTAGATTTGTGCCTTCCAGTTCACCCAGAGTTGAATCTTACAGATTCCCCCTCACCCTTGAATATTTTTTAATAACAACAATCCCTCTCACACTACTGGAAAAGATTATACTTTGATTGTATTTGAAGGGGCATCAAAGGGACAGCAGGAGCAAGTTGAGAGTATAAAAATCCATCTCAGATCTGCATAGTGAATCACCGGTTATTTTTATAGCCGGAGCAGAATTGATCTAAAACTTAGTTATCCATGCACTCCAGGCAGGCGAACAGTCCCTGCTCTTGCTGACAGTCATGGCAGTTGGACAGGAGAAGAGCAATACAATTTGCCCAGGTTTTCTCCCTACCCCGTGCTCAGCACTCTCTATCAAGTCTAAAATAGCACCAATGTTCCAAGCTGAATAAAGGAACAGAAAACATACTTCCCTGTCTTTGTTCTACCATGCCCCTGTACATAATTCCCTACTGGCATTTTTTTTGTAAGAATAACTGCTTGGAAAGTGCTTGATCAATAAAAATAAGGTTATGTGAATGTGCAGAAAATGTCAGAACCTTTGGGAATGCAAAGTAGGATGCAGATGTTTGTTAATTACATTTACCAAGGCAGTAAAATTGATGAAGCCTACATCACATATATGTCATTACTAAAGAAACAGCTGTTTCCCCCACTCTCCTGACTCCATATAGAGACAACCCTCCCCCACAGCAGCTGACAGGTCCTGGGAAAATGTGACTTGTCTATCCAATTGAATCATTATATAGGAGACGTGGCTGAAAAGGTTATCGATAATTTATGTTGGGGGAATTGATGGGTAACACACGGGGATGCAGGGTCAAAGACCCCCTCATCCCATTATCCCATTGTTGCAGATTCATGACTCATCAGCAACACAGCCTTTGTTTCAGAGACAAAGAAATATGTGTGTGTGTGTGTGTGTGTGTGTGTGTGTGTGTGTGTGTATTCATTTCCACCCTAGACCATTCTCCATTTTTGGAATTTATTTACATGGAATTTAGGTCTTCATTTGTACATTTTCAGTAGTAACAACCCAATTTCAGTATGGGGCAGAGATCAGGTAAATATGTGTGTGTGTGTGTGTGTATGTGTGTGTATGTGTGTGTTATGTGTGTGTGTGTGTGTGTGTGTGTGCGTATGAAGGAAGAAAATAATGAGCCAATTGCTAAGATGGAAGGCTCACTAGTATGCTTCCTGAGCATAAATAAATTTCCCACTAGCAATGTTTCTACAGTTCTTGTGAAAAAAAACCTGGGATCTTTAGCTGGTTACAAGTTAATATGTGACGACAATGTGGCAGGGCTGCTATTTTTTTAATTAAAAATTAATGTGAATTTAAGATGCATTAATAGAAGCATAATTGGACAATGAGGGAGGAGAGGAGATAGTCAATCATAATTTGTGCTGATTAGACCATATATGGAATATTGTATACATGCCTAATTTTCATATTTAACTGGAACATTGACAATTGATCAATAAACATTTGTTGAATGTCTACTGTGTGCTAGTCAAAGTGATAAGAGATAGGGATACAAAAAGAGGTAAAGGACAGTCTCTGTAGTCAAGGAATTTATGATATAATGGGAAGAGCTTACAAGCTAAAGTGACAAGCGAGCATGTAACCAGAGGTGGTCAGGGAGGTAAATGGCAATTACATTTTAAGGGACATTGGACTTCACTGATGAGTCTCAATTATGGGGTTCCTAGGAAGTGACTACCACTCTCAAAGTTGTAAAAATAACCCTGTGTGGATAAAGAGGATAATAGAGGGTAAAATGGATAATTTGAATTGCACTGAATTTTTAAAAGTTTTACACAAACAAAATCAATTCAGCCTAAATTAGAAGTAAAGCAGGGAAACGTGGGGGGGTAATAGTAGGTTTCTCTGATAAATATCTCATTTCTTAAACATGTAGAGAATAGAGCCAAGTTTGTATAAAAAAATAAGAGCTATTCCCCAATTTATACATGATCAAAAGATATGGACAGGTAGTTTCTAGAACAAAAAAATCAAAGTTATAGTCAAATAAAAATGCTCTAAATCACTAACAATTAGAGAAATGAAAATTAAAACAACTCTGAGCTACCACCTCACACCTAGAAGATTGGCTAATAAGACAGAAAAAGGAAAATTTCAAATGCTAAAGGGGATGTGGAAAAATTGGAACACTAATACACTGTTGGTAGGGCTATCAACAAGTCCAACTCTTCTGGAAAACAATTGGGAACTATACCCAAAGGAATACAAAATTGTGTATACTTTTGATCTAGCAATACTGCTACTAGGATTGTAGCTGAAAGAGATCAAAGAAAAAAAGGAAAAGCATGTATATATACAAAAATATTTAGAGCAGTTCTTTTTGTGGTGGCAAAGAATTAGAAACTAAGAGGATGCTCCTCAGTTGGGGAAATGATTTGACAAGTTGTAGTGTGTGATTGTGATGGAATACTATTGTGCTGTAAGAAATGATAAAGGGTGTAGTTTCAGAAGAAAAAAAATTGGAAAGACTTATATGAACTGATACAAAATGAAGTGTGCAGAACCAAAAGAACATTATACACATTAACAGCAATATTGTAAGGATGATCAACTCTAAAAGACTTAGCAATTCAGATCAATACAATAAGCCATGATAAATCCAAAGGATGGATGATGAAAATGCTATCCACCTCCCAGAGAGAAGACTGATGAACTCTGGGTACAAATTGAATCATATTTTTTTCACTTTATGTTTTTTTTTTCACAACATGGCTAATATGGAAATATGTTTTGCTTGACTTCACATGTATAATAGGTATTGTATTACATGTCTTCTAAATGGGTCAGGGAGGAGTGAAGGGAGAGACACGTGAAAAATGAACATAAACATTAATTAAAAACATTTAAAAGAAGATGACCTTCTGAGGATGTGCTTCTAATATTGTTGCTCATGAACCACCATCATGTGCTTCCCATTAACCATCAAACAGTAGCTTTAATTAGCCTTTATTAACAAATATACTTGTAAATGTGGTGTAGCAAGAACAATTGGTACAAAACAGTTTCCCACTCTAACCCTGGGGCATGCTTTTCCACAAATACAAAATCCACAGGGGGAAAAAAAAAAAGTAGGATCAAGCCTAGCATATGGTAGTAGGGAAATATATCTGAAGACAAACTTTGTGGCAAAGGAATAACTTTCCACTCATGATACTAGAAGTACTTTCCCCCTTTGTGGAGTCCCCATGAAGTTTCCCTTAAAGCTTTCTGTTACTCTCTAAGGAACTGGGATTTTCTAAGGTACATAACTGGCACTTATCTCTACTATGAGGGGTTCCACTCCCTGAAACTAACTTCCCTCTCAATGCCTGATACTAGAAGTCCTTTTTTCCCCCTTATGTAAAGTTCTCATGCAATTCCCCTTGGACAGCTATATTTCAGAATCCTTTCATCCTCATTGTATCTATGATCCTGTGTGGAAGCATTGTCTTCTACTAGTCTGCTCTCTCTGATCTTGGCTGGATTCTCTGACTGCTTCTAGTCCCATCCGATGATATTATGAGTGGGGAAGGACAGAAGATACAAGGGGATGATTCTCTCTCTCCCATAAAGAGCAATTCATGAAGTTCCAAGCCAAGATGGCAGAATAAGAAGTAAGTTGCTCTTACCCTGCCTTATTAACCTCTGAAAGCCCAGAAAATATCGCCCCAGGAAAAACCCCACAACAGCTGAACCAGAAGAAAGATGGGGTGAAGCAGTCCAGTAGCCCAGGTAGCTTGAAGGATCAATGGGAAAGGCCCCTCTTGCCCTGGGGGAAGGGGAGCAGTACAGAATGGGAGGTGTCCCAGCAAGCTAGCAGAAAGCCCCAAGTTAGCATAACAAGAGGAGATCCTGAAACCCAGGTGGCTGAGCAGACAAACATCAACACCTGGACCTCTGAGTGCCTTAGTGAGGGTGGGGGAACTGGTGGAAACCAGCTTGGAAAACCATAGGCACCTCAGCGTTCTACAGCGACCGGCTCTCCCAGTGCCTCAGCAAAACTAAGGGAAGCAGCGCTCCCAGGGGTCCCAGGCAGATAAACATCCTACAACATCCACTTGAAAGGAGCTGAAGAAAGTGCGAGGAAAGGAAATGCAGACAACATCTAGGAGCCAGACTACCCAATCCTACCCCTAGAGTTCCAGTGTTGCTGATTCCAGCCCAAGACCAGATAAGCTGCCAGAACCCTACAGCCTCCAACTGCCAGCATCAAGGGCCGCCCCCCACACAAAGACAGTGACCAGGCCCTAGGCTCCCAACACAAGAAGCTTGGGTCAGTGCCCTCGGCTCCCCAGCAGGAGAGCTCAATCTCTTTAAAGGCCAGGAAATAAGTAAATACCATGATCAAAAAGAAACGTACAGTAGATTCTTATTAAAGGAAGAGTTAAGATGAAGGCAGAAATTCTGAAGAGGACAACATTGTCAACAAACCCACATCTAGAACCTCAAAAGGGAATATGAACTGGTCTGAAGTCCAAAAAAGCCTTCTTAGAAGAGCTCAAGAAGAATTTTATAAGTTGGTAGAGGAAAAAATTGGAAAAGAAATGAGAGGTATGCAAGGCAGAGTCAATAGCTTGGAAAAGGAAGATGAAAATTAACTGTAGAAAATAAGTTCTTAAAAAATGCAATTGGCCAACTGGAAAAAAAGTACACTGAAGAAAACAAGTCCCTAAAAAATATAATTGGCCAACTGGGAAAAAAAAGTACACTGAAGAAAACAAGTGTCTGAAAAATACAATTGGCCAAATCGGGAAGGAGGTACAAAATCTTATAGAAGAAAACAATTTGTTAAAAATTAGAATTGAACAAATGGAAGCTAATGACGCTATGAGAGAGCAAGAACCAGTCAAACAGAAACAAAAGAATGAAAAAAACAGATGAAAATGTAAAATACCTCATCAGGAAAACAACTGACCTGGAAAATGGATCCGAGAGACAATTTAAAAATTATTATTCTACCTGAAAATCATGATGAAAAAAAAGAAAAGAGCCTGGGCAGTATCTTTCAGGAAATCATCAAGGAAAACTGCCATGAGGTCCTAGAACCAGAGGGTAAAATAGCCATAGAAAGAATCCACCAACCACCTCCTAAAAGAGATCCCAAATTGAAAAAAGTAAGTAATATAATATCCAAATTCCAAAATTACCAGGTCAAAGAGAAAATACTGCAAGCAGCCAGAAAGAAACAATTTAAACATCATGGAACCACAGTCAGGATTACACACGACCTTTCAGCTTCTACATTAAAAGACCATAGGGCATGGAATATGATATTCCATAAGGCAAAGGAGCTTGAATTACAACCTAGGATCAACTACCCAGTGAAAATGAGTACGATGATTCAGGTGAAGAGATGGATATTCAATGAAATAGGGGACTTCCAAACCTTCCTGATAAAAAGATCAGAGCTCAACAGAAAAACTGATCTTCAAATAGAAGACTCAAGAGGGACATGAAAAGGCAAACAGGACAGAAAGAAACAACATGTTGTTAATAAGGGCAAACTGTTTACATCCCTGCAAGGGAAGATGACACTTGAAACCCTTGAGAACTGTGTTGTTATTACACCATGTTAAAGGGGTATACATAAAAGGGATGGGTATAAATTGACTTTGATATAATGATAAAAAAAATCTAATCTAGTGGGTTAAACAGATTGAAGTAAGTGGATTAATCTGATCTAACTAAGAAAAAGCACTGAGAGAATAGGAAGGGAGGAGGCATACAAGGGTAAATTATATTATAGGAAAAGGCACAAAAACCTATTACAGCAGAGGGAAAGAAGGGAGGGAGATGAGCATTGTTTGAACATTATTCCCATTAGATTTGGCTCAAGAAGGGAATAACATAATCAGTTAGGTACTAATTTTGATAGATTTAACCCTTCTCAGTAGTACAAGGATCTAAGATCCAAAGGCCTCATGATGGAAAATGCTGTCCACATCCAAAGAAAGAACTACGGATTTTTAATGCAGATTGAAGCATTCTATTTGCTATTTTTTTTTCCTTCTGTTGTGTTTTGTTTCCTCTTTCTGGTGGTTCCTCCTATTGGTTTTAATTCTTACTTACAACATCACTAACATGAAAATATGTTTAATAGGAATGTATATGTATAGCCTATAGCAGATTATATGCCATCTTGGAAGGGAGGTGGGGAGGGAGGGGGAAAAAATTAAAACTCAACAACTTATAAAAGTGATTGTTGATAAATCAAAGTAAATTAATTAATTAAAAAAAAAGAAATAAAAAAGAGCAATTCACCCTCAAATTCTTAGCTCCAACTCATGAACTAGAATCCTAAAAAAAAGAAAATAAATAAAAAAATAAAAAGTACTGCACTAGGAGTCCTCCATTGTTGGACCCGCAAACTGCTGAAATGTATTTGCTGAAGGCAAGTTTTCCCTTCTTCATAAGATGAAAGAGGTCACCCTTCATAAAGTGATCATAGAGTTAAATTCATTTCATTGATGTATTTAAAATTTTGTTACGTATGATGATATTTTGTTATTAAATTAGCTGAGCTACAGTGCAGTGGGGAAGGGAAACATGTCATTCTATATACACTATGTTTCTATGATCCTTTGACCAACAGAAGAATTTATTTCATAAGCCTCGGAATTTGCTTTTTTTTCCCTCTTTTGGAATTTTTTTCTCTTCCTTTTTTTAGCATTCTGAACTTGGCAAACATCAACAAATATTAACATTCTCATATGTAAATAATGAAAAAAAGAGGATTATATAGGAAAAGGCAAATCTCTATGACGTATTGCTTATCTATAGTTAAAAAACATTTACTGAGTGTCTGTTACGTGCCAGGGACCATGCTGGGGATACGTATAAGACATAACAAAAGACAATCCCTGCCCTCAAGGAACTTATAATCTAATGGGAGAATATAACAAAAGGCAGATGAGAAGCAGGAGGGGAGGAGCTACCTCATGCAAGGGCATGGTGGAAAAGTCAAAGAACTCCAAAATGAGTTCAGCAGGTGAGAAATGAGAAGATGTCTGAGGAGATGTCACTTCAAGATGTTTGTGCCTATGTTGCCCTGCTTCTCTGTGTGATCTTTTGGCTATTCTGTTCTCTTCCGTACATTTAAAAGAAATTCACGGATGCTCTTTGCTTTTGCTTTCTTTACTCTTTTTTTTAATCTTCTTTTTTTGCATTAAAACCACTAGCTGCACTCCGTCCCACCAATTCACATACTCCCTCTTTAAAACAACCAAAAAAAAGTCTGTCTATTCACAACAAATGTGTATAGTACAAATCAAATAAATCCACACATTGTCCATGATTGCAGATAAACTAATTATATACATCTGAAGTATCACCTCTCCATTAAGAGGTAGAAAGCATGTATCCATACTTCTTTTCAGGAGTTATAATTGGTTATTGCATTGATCTTAAGTTTTTCAAACTTGGGTTTTTGTTACAATGTTGTTGTCATACAGATTGTTTTCCTGGTCCTGCTCATTTTGCTCTTCATCAATTCCTACAAGACTGCCCAGGTTTCTCTACATCTATCCCTTTCATCATTTTTCATGATGCTATGATATTCCATAATATATAGCACTTGTTTTGGGGTTAAATCCTTAGGTTCTTACTCAAACAAGCAGGTTGATCCCTAAATAGGGGGTCTACAACTTCTGCCTTCAGGATTCTAGGGGTAAACCTTAAGGGTTGTAAGTTTTCCATAATACAGCTGCTCATAAGCCCTGATTTGGTATTTTCCCCACAATAACCATAACAAGTTAATATCACCTGCAATGATTTAACTAATTAATATCATTGTTACCAAAATATATTTTTCAGAAGTTATAACAAGGACCAAACTATAACCACTCCCTAAATGAGAAACTGACCCCTTTCTTCTCAACTAAATTAAGGGAAAAAAATTAAGTTCTTCCTCATTATTCCTAATTTCTTCCCTAGTGTATTTCTTTCATCCTCCCTTTTCTTTCTTCTCTTAATCAAAATAAAAAAGAGAACATTTTTTCTGTAAGTACTCTGCTTTAACTCCCTCCAAGATCCTTGAAGATATTAGGATTTTAAAGGGACCCTTGTCTCATCTAAACTATAAGCATCACAATTCTCTAGCCTAGCCCTTTCTAATTATTCAAATTCATTTGCCTTTTTAATTGTTTTATTTTTTTTTACTATTGTGTTTGCATGTCAAAATTTCTACTTATCTCATTTTATTGAGATGTTTGAAAGTCCTCTCTTCTATTAAAGTTGCATTTTTACCCTGGGTAGTGGAAGGAAAGTCAGCTTTGCAGTTTTATTCTTAGTTGTAAGACTTTATCACTTTCCTTTTAGTATATTTCATTCCAAAGCTTTCCCTACATTATTATAATTGCTATCATGTCTTTTATGATCTGCCTGTGGTTTGTCAGTACTTGAACTCTTTCTTTCTGGCTGCTTAAGGTATTCTTTTCTTTGACCTGGAACCTCTTGATTTTGTCTGTGACATTTCTGAGACTTATCATATTGGAATTTTTCCAAGGAGTTGTCATATGTGTGTGTGTGTGTATGTATGTATGTATGTATGCATGTATACTGGATCTACTTCTTGATTTTGACTGTGCCATTTCTGAGATATATCTAGTATACATACACACACATACATAATATATACATACACACATACACACATGTACATACATGTATACAGACACATATACACATGCACACATACATATTTACATATACACATACATATGTATGTATGTATGTATGTATGTGTATACATACATATATATATATATATGTACATTTCCAATTTTACTTTGCCTTCTGATTACAATAGTTATCTCCACTTACATTTATGAGTGGAGATAACTATTAGAATTAGAGGACAAAGTGAAATTGGAAAAATATACATATATATGTATATATATCACATACATTTTTCCAATTTCACTTTGCCTTCTGATTACAATAGTTATCTCCATTTACATTTATGAATGGAGATAACTATTAGAATTAGAGGACAAAGTGAAATTGGAAAAATATACATATGTATATATATCACATACATTTTTCCAATTTCACTTTACCTTTGATTCTAATAGTTATCTCCATTTACATTTATGAATTATTAACATTTGTTTTCCAAGTGGGTTTTCTTGCCGTGATTTTTTTCTTTTTTTTTAGCCAATTGGGATTAAGTGACTTGCCCAGGGTCACACAGTCAGTGTCAAGTGTTTGGTCTGAGGCCAGATTTGTGCATATTCAAGGAGTACATTCACCCTTCAATTATCTCTCATTGACCCATTTAAAGTCTTTTTTTTTATAAATGATAACTTGCATTTTCTTCTTTCTTGACATCTTATGTTATTTACATTATGTATATATATATAGTATATACATACATATTTGTGTACTTCTCTCATGAAATTATTGAGTGCTATTTCTTCCATTGTAATTTTCTGCAAACCTCTTTCTTATACAAAGGGCAGCCAGGTGGTGCAGTACATGGAATGCTGAGCATGGAGTCAGGAAGACCTTAGTTCAAATCCAGCATCAGATACTTTCCAGCTTTGTGACCCTGTGGAAATCTTAATCTCTGTTTGCCTCAGTTTCTTCATCTGAAAATGGGACTAATAATAGCAAATACTTCCCAGAGTCATTACAAGGATCAAACAAGATATTTGAAAAGTACATATCACAATGCCTGGCAGATGATAGGCACTATAGAAATGTTATTGTTATTATTGGCATTAGTATTAATATTATCTTCTCTTTTAAGTTGTTTATCTGCTTTAAATTTTTTCCTCCACCAAACTCTTTTTTTGGTCTCATTTCATTTCTTCCTGGTATTCTTTTAGTACTTGTGCCCAAACCATTCCATTCCCTGAGACTCAACCTGTAGCTCTTGTGCAATTACTCTATTCTTTTGTGTTCATTTCTTGGGCATCTCTTAACTCATACTATTTCTTTGTATTTGCTATCACACTCTGCTTATTCATATCTCCAGCCTCAATTCTTAATCTGAGACCAGGACCAGGCTCTTCTCTCCCCAACTCCAGCTTTTGTAGCATATCCAGGCCCTGTTTGGTTCAGACATTAACTTCCTGCCTTTGCTGCCAGATCCCAGCTTTTTTCTATATTCAGAGCACTATTTACTCTAGAGTTGCTCCTGGAACGTCCTGTTTCTGAATAGTGTGGTCTTTAGGTCCCCCTAGACTATCCTCAATCATACCTCTGCTAAGTCCATGCTCTCCTAGAACTTCCTGGACTGCCCACTGGCAGGCTTTTTGCCCATTTATTGATCTCTTGTTGGCTTCCTGGAGTGATCACTTCCTCAATGCTTGTAGGTTTTTGGATGGCTTTCAGTGAAGTCTTAGATTGTCTGAAGGTGCTTACATTTTTTTCTTCTTGTATTTCTTGGTCATTGTTAAATCTGATTCCTTTTAAGTGTATGTATTTGAGAGCTGAGCTCTTCTATGAACTTCCACATCACAATTTTATCAGTGGATTTCTTTCATTGGAAATAATCAGTCGCTAAGTGACTATCTATTAGGGACTTTATAAGAGAGAGCCCTATACTGGATGAGACATTGGGCCATGACTTCTAGGGTTTCTTCCCATTCTAATATTTTATGATCTTATATTAGAGCATTCATGTGAAGACCTTAAATATAAAGAATCTTGAGTCTAGAAGAAAACTAAAACACAGTGAAACTATCAGAATCTGAGTTATAATATTCTTGAGATATTGGTTCTCTGGCCAAATAATACAACTTATTCTTGTTGTATGGTAGGGAATTCATATTTTCAATACTGCAATGATATATTTATATCTACTAACACCATCCTTTTTTTAAAATTTTTGAACACAGTAGCCCCTCATGAATCAGATCAAAACTTACCCAAAGGAGACCAGCCTAATAATCCACTAAGGAAATACTATAGGCATGTAGACGCCTTGAACGACTTTTGGCTGGCTTATCTGTTTAACTAATTCATCATTATCTAACCTTTGAAAAGTATTATAGAAGAATGATGAATCGGGCCCTGATTTATCATAGGAACAAGACAAGAAACTACATTGCATTTACAAAAATACACAACTCTTTCAATCATCTTAATCTACCCTATGACACAAAAACTAATATTGTTTACAATAGCTTCACACACATGCTATATGACTACAAATCATAGTATACCGCAATCTCGGAAAGATCAAAATTGATCCAAAAGAATGTAGGGAGAGAAATGACAAATGATACTAAATTGCGGCACAGCCCCAATTTTCCAGATGTAAAGTATATTGTCCAGAAAGTGATTAGAGGGGCAGCTAGATGGTGCAAACAATAGAGTATCGGCCCTGAAGTCAGGAGGACCTGAGTTCAAATGCAGTCTCAGACCAAACACTTGACACTTACAAGCTGTGTGACCCTGGGCAAGTCACTTAACCCCAATTGCCTTAAAAAAAGAAAAAAAGAAGAAGAAAACAGAAAGTGATTAGAACAGGAGCTTGATTTATCATGTAGCAAGAATGAGTGATGAGATTGACAGCCAGAGTGCTTCATTAGCATCTCTAAAATGTTAAAAGGTCTAGAAGAAAGCTTCCAGCCTGTTGGGTTAATCCTTTTAAGTGGTCCTGGGAGGAGAACACAAGCAAGTTCTGCAGAGGATAAAAAGCCAACACCCGGTTAATATCTCTGCCAATGAGATCATGGAAACAAGGGTAAATAGAATCATTATTATCATCTCCCAATTTTATAGATAGGAAAACTTACAATGATCTAAGTTTCCAGATTGATCAAGATGAGGTGTGCATTTGTGCATGGTGATTAATTTGGAGATTTTTTAAAATAAAGGATGTCACATATGACTAAACCGACCAATAAGAGTTTCTTGACCACCTTGTTGTTGTTTTTGTTTTGTCATTTCACCTGTGCCCAATTCTTTTTAGTTTTTTTGAGGCAACTGGGGTTTAGTGACTTGCCTAAGGTCACACAGTTCGTAAGCGTCTGAGGCTGGATTTGAATTCAGGTCTTCCTGATTCCAGGCCCAGCACTCTATCCACTGTACCACCTAGCTATCCCAGTCATGCCCAGTTCTTCAGAACCCTATTTGGGCTTTTCTTGGCAAGGTGGCACAGTGGATAGGGCAAATTTTAAAATGAGCTAGAGAAGGAAATGGCAAACATTCTCCATATCTTTGCCAAGAAACCCCAAATGGGGTCACAAAGATTCTGACATGACTGAATACATACACATACATATATACACATACACACAAATGTATATACATACGTGTCTATGTGTGGGGAGAGAGACAGACAGACAGAGACAGAGAGAGAGGGGGCAGATAGAGTGCTGGGCCTGGAGTTAAAAATACTCATCTTCCTAAGTTCAAATCTAGCCTCAGACACTTAGTAGCTATGTGACCCTGGGCAAGTCTGTTTATCGATATCTATATATCTATATCTATTTAGATGTAATAGATATAATATATCTATATCTATATCTATATCTATATCTATATCTATATCTATTTAGATGTAATAGATATAATATATATATATATATATATATATAATATATATATATATATATATATATATATATATATATATATATATATATATATATATATATATATATATATCTTGTTTGTACATTCCTTTTTAATACGTTGACTCCCTAATACTTAATAAGTGCTCACTGACTTATAGACCTAGTCCTTGAATACAGTAGTGAATTAATAAGTGTTTGCTGAAGAGAATTACTGATATATTTTTAATGCTGAACCTAGTTAATGTCACCTAGACCACACGTTAAATGTAATGATAACATGGTATTATTTTGTATAAATTAAAATGAACTATGATTTAATATTACTTTTTAAATTTACAAAATACTATTTAGCAATATATTGGCATTTTTGAAGTAGGCCTAAGATTTTATCCAAGTTGTATTATCTAGATATTCATTTATAACTCGTGTGACTGTCAACGGATCACTGTGTAGTAGAAAGAGACTGGAAGTAGAGAGGATGAGTTCTATTCCCTTGGGTTACTTGCTAATTATGTAATCTTAAGCAAGTCATAGAATCCTAGATCCTATACTTAGAACTAGAAGCACCTTAGAAGCCAATTAGTCTACATAAAGACATTGAGGCCAAAGGAAGTTAAATGACTTGCTCAAGGTCACAGATAGTGTCAGAGGCAGGGATTTAAACCCAATCCTTCAAGCACCCAAATCACGGTCCTTCCCACTATACAATACTGCCTCTTGGTATTTCATTTTCTCATTCTGTAAAATGATGGCCTGCCTAACTCAGTAGTTGGAAGTAGGGCTGGGAAAGGGGTAGATCAGATAAGACTCCATAAATCAACATTTTGAAACGCAAAAATCTCTGTGCCCATCTGGGGTATAACTTTTGATACCTTCGTTATCAGCATCATCACAGAGATAAATGCTTTATCTAGATATATAAGATGCCAGATGAAAAAATACAAAAGACACAGAATGCCTCCATGTCACCTGTTCCTGAATACTGCTCTAGATGTTTAGGAAAAAAAAATTGCATTTTCAGGAAAAAAAAAAAGTACGAAACCCAAACTTTAATTATATGCATTTGAAGACATGTTTTCTCAAGAGACATAGTGTTTCTGCCATATTAGCTTGAGAGGGCACCATGCACAGGATAGGGTGGGTGTGTTGTCCAAAGAGTTAAGGAAAGCAGAGAACTGAGGCAGCTAGGTGGCTTAGTGGATAAAACACTGGCCCTGGAGTCAAGAGGACCTGAGTTCAAATCTGGCCTCAGATGTATAACACTTACTAGCTGTAATTGCATCACAAAAAAAAAAAGGAAAAGAAAAAGGAAAAGAAAAGGAAAGAAAAGCAGAACATAACATGATGATGACAAAGGCTGCTCTTCAAATCAGAGGGAGGTCATCGCTCCTCCCAGAGTGAGAAGGCATGGGCCATAGCAGGACTATACATTATTATAAAGGAGCCAAGGTTGGGGGAGAGAATAGGAGCTGGTGAACACACTTAGCAGACTTCACTGACAAAATCTTCTGTGTGTAAGAGAATGAAGAATCTACCTTCAAAGAGATGATTCATTAGGGAAATGACTTGGAGAGATTTGGAGACTGTACAGTCTGTAGCTGCTTACAATCTGTTTGGGACCTGACGGCTCAAAGTGAATGTAAATAGGCATCATTTCTCTTTTGACCAGAAAACCCGAGGGTCTTCCCCTCCCAGTTTTTTTTTTTAATTTTTTTTTTCAATTAAAAGGGCCATCCCTTGACTCACTTCTTAAACAACCCTAGTCACGGAATGGGTGTTGCCTCAGTCAAAATGAGAATTCAGAAAGACCTTAGCTTAAAAAGGCCAAAGTCTCCCATTGTATCCTGGCCCATCTCCAGTTGTCCTGATCTATATCTGGCCACTGGACCCAAATGACTCCTGGAAGAGAAAGTAAGGCTGGTGACTTGGCAAAACCTTCCCTCACTTAAATTTAATTTATGTGCAAGTCATGGCATCATCTTTCTGATACCACGATCCTCTTTGAGAACAAAGGACAAAACACACAATAGCTTCTGGTCTGCTGGGCACCAACCACCTGAAGAGGATCCTCTTCACCGTGTGGTGAGCAGACAAGAGCCAATTAGAGAATGTCTGTGACTGCTCTGGAGCTCTCCAAAGTCCTTTCATGACACGTTATTGTGTTCCCCATAGGGGATAGTATCATTCTCCAAACATGATAAAACACACACACACACACACACACACACACATGCACACATACACACATACACACATTTCATATTTCCTCTATATAGTATAGGTTGAGGGTCACATTTCTTAACTTAGAAGACACCTCATGATATCTAGGGAGATTTTCTATGGGAAAAGTTCCCATTCTGGACAGTACAATTACCATAACAGAGGACTTTACATTGTTTACATACTTGTGAGACTCACCAGATCCTGGATGGTAGTAATGAATAACATTGTGCCCATTTTATATAGCAAGAACTTGAGGCTCAAAGGTGACTTGCCAATGATATAATATATGAGTCTAGATTTCAGAACAGCTCTGGTGCCTTCAGTGCCCTTAAACCAAAAATTCTTTGCCTTTTTAGCCCCCTTTGGCAGTCTGGTGACAACTATGGACCTCTTATTAGAATAATGTTTTCAAAGGCACAAAGTAAAATATGTAAGATTTCAAAGGAAATCTATCATGTTGAAATGCAGTTATCAAGGTGAACAGACTTATCCAGGGTAGTACAGCTAGTAATGGCAGAGTCCAGTGGCTGTTAAGCCCAGAATTGAATACAGGTCTTCTCATCCTGAACTGACTGAAATCAAAATCAAAATCAAAATCCTTTTTTTTTTTTCACACCTGGCGATTTCTTTGATATGGGAGATTCTTAATTAAGAAACCCTCCTCTACAGATACAAATTTTCTCCACGTATTTTTTTTTATATGTACTTATATATGTATGTGATGCCTCCTCTGGTAGAACATAAACTCCTTGAGGGCAGGTAATATTTTTTTTGTCCCTGTATTCCCACCACCTGGTGCAGTATCTAATTCATAGCATAATATAAATACTTGTTTATTAATTGATTAAACCATGAAGAGAGCATTGGACCTGGAGTCAGGAAGACCTGAATTCAATTTCAGCCTCAGAAACTTACAGTTGTGTGACCCGGATTTAACATCTGTTTCTCTTAGTTTTCTCATTTTTAAAATAGGGATAATAATAGCACATACTTGATAGGGTTGTTAAGAGGATACAATATGATATTTACAAAATGCTTTTCAAACCTCAAAGTTCTATGCTAGCTATTAATGTTGTTGTTGTTGTTGTTGCTGTTATTATTATTATTAGTAGTAGTAGTAGTAGTAGTAGTAGTAGTAGTAGTAGTAGTAGTAGCAGTAGTAGTAGCAGTAGTAGTAGTAGTAGTAGTAGTAGTAGTAGTAGTAGTAGCAGCAGTATCTGAGTGAATTGTTGAAGGCACTGAGAGATTAGGAGCTTTCCCTAATTCACACATCCAGTATATGACAGAGGTGGGATCAAAGCAGGTCAGGAGGAAAGGGGATAAGTATTTAAATAGTATCGACTATGTGCCAGGCATTTTCTGGAAGTAAGAGAGAAAGAGAAATAAGAAGGGGGGAGCAGAGAGGAAGGGAGGGAATCTGACTCATTACTCTGATTTATTTGGGATCAAGTTGTAAGATGAAATTCTCTGGGCTTATCATTAGCATCATTGGACATTTTAAAGCTCCTACTATGTGCCAATCATTATATTAGGTCCTGGAATAAAAAGATGAATATGTAATAATGCCTATCCACAAGTATTTCACATTAGAAAGTAATGCACAAAAATTGGAGTTTGCACAACCATGTTCACAGAAAACACTGAGGATAGTAAAGGACAAATTAGAAATACATAGATAATATAATAAAAATGTTTCTATAGATCTTTGTAGTTACAAAGTGCTTTAACAATTCTGTGAATTAGGTAGTATAAATATTATTGTTCCCATTTTACTGTTGAGAATACTGAGTTTCTGACAGGTGAAGTAAATGCTAGATGTCACATAACTTGTGTGGCAGAATTAGAATTTCAATGCATGTCTTTGGACTCCAAATATAATCACATAAATTCTAAAGATTGGCATTTCTTCTTCTTTGAATTTTTAAAATAGGTCATAAAGAAAAGCTTTAGTGAGCAAAGCAAGAATGTAGAAAAATGAGAGGGTAGCACATTGGGTAAGTCATCTATTATGAAACAAAAGATTGGGTACCACTGTGGACCTGGCATGTCCACTTCCATGGAGATGGAGCTTCCTTTGCTATTTCCATGGCTGTGACAGCTCAGCAAAATCCATCGTACTACATGCGGGGAACAGATTAGCACCCCACCTCCCCCCAACCTAGTATCTGAAGTTTGCATTGAAGGATGTGGAGTTTTAATAGCTTCTTTAAAACATTCAATTTGACATTGTTATTTTCACATGCTTAATTAAATGTTTGCTCGTAAACAGATGTCAGATGCTCAGAAATCTCACTTAATGTAATTAAAATACACATACAGTATGCTCAGATAAATGTTCTTTGTCTTTGATAATTTTTTAGATACTCATGAAAATCCAAATTTAACATTACGCTATAGCTCGTTTTAAGCAGACTGCTAGTGGTAAGGAGCTGTCTCCATCAAATGCCTCCCCAGCAGGGAGAAAAATAATTAGAAGTGAAAAAAAAAATCATGGAATAAGTGATGTGGCAATGTTGAGCTGCATTAAATGTTCTGCCCTCGTGCCTTCCATTCTAAGGATTCTGTGCCTTTGAATTATCTTCCTAACTAACTGGGTAAATGTGTCTTGAGACTGTCTCATCACCCCTTTAAAGTAAGCCCTGAAAGAGGACAGATAGTCTGAGAAGTAGGGAGGTGAGCAGTTTATTATTGGCAATAGATACCATAAAACTGACTCCCTAGTGGTATAATATGAGTTTAGAATGAAGAACAGTTCACTGACAGGGCTATAGATGGACTCAATGCCCTTAGACCAGGAATTTTTGTTCATTTTGTTGTGCCACGATCCCCTTTGGCCATTTGGTGATACCTATGGACATCTTCTCAGAATAATGTTTATAAAGTACAAAGTAAAATACATAGGATTTCAAAGGGGGAAAGTTATTGTTATCAAAATATTGATTTCAAAATGAAAAACAATATGTAATCATTGTGAACAACGATCATAATGATAAAAACAAATTTTATGGATGCCACGTGAAGAGCCCTTGCACTAGGGAAATATAAAGAACATACTTGTATGATCATCTTCCTTGGAAAGACAGTGTATGCCAAATCACAGAAAGGGAAGGTTGAACTCTGGCTGCTTCCATTTCTCACCTTGGATTAAGTTGCTCCGTACAATTCAGACTTGTTTAAAGGTGAGGAAATGTACTTTTAAAAACATATTTAAATTCATCCTGTTAAATATTTGCCAAATTTTTAACATTTATTTAAAAAATTTTTGATTTCCAAATTTTCTCTCTTTGCCCCACCCCTCCCCTTTCCTTGAGAAGGCAAGAAATTTTATACTGATCATACATGTGAAGTTATGCAGAGCATATTTCCATATTAGCCATGTTGAAGAAGAGAGAGAGAAAATAAAGATTAATTAATTAATAAAGAAAATTAAAAATTATATTTCAATTTGCATTCAGAGCTCATCTGTTCTCTTTCTGGAGCTAGATAACATTTTTCATGGGGAATTCTTTGGAATTGTCTTTGATTATTTTCTTGATCAGAGTAGCTAAGTCTTTCGCAGTTGATCATACAATATTCCTGTTACTGTGTAGTGTTCTCCTGGTTCTACACACTTTGCTTTGCATGAGTTCATGTTAAGGCTTCCCAGGGTTTTGCGAAACCATTCTGTTCATTATTTGTTATAGCACAGTGGTATTTATTCCATCACAGTCATATGCCGCAAGCTGTTCCTCCATTCACCAATTAACGGATGCCCCCTAAATTTCTTTGCCACCACAAAAAGAGCTGCTATGAATATTTTTGTGCATGTAGGTCCTTTCTCTTTTTCCTTCCTCTCTTTGGCATACAGGACTAGCAGTGGTATTGCTGGGTCAAAGGGTAAATACAGTTTGATTGTCCTTTTGGCATAGTTCCAAACTGTTGTCTAGAATGGTAGAACTGCTTCACAACTTCACCAGCAGTGCATTAGTGTCCCAATTTTTCCACTTCCCCTCTAGCATTTGTCATTTTCCTTACGTGTCACGTTTGCCAACTGGATAGGTATGAGGTTTCAGAGTTCTTTTAATATGCATTTCTCTAATCAGTAGTGATTTTGAGCATTTTTTCATCTGACTATTGATAGCCCTGATTTCTTCATCTGAAAACTGCTTGTTCATACCCTTTAATAATTTATCAACTGAAGAATGACTCTTTTTTTAAACAAATTTGGCTCAGGCTTATATAGTTGAAAAATGAGGCATTTATCAAAGAAACTTCTTGTATTTTTTCCCAGTTTCCTGTTTTCCTTCTAATTTTGGATGCATTAGTTTTGTTTGTGCAAAAACACTTAAATTTTATGTAATCACATTATCTATTTTACTTCTGATGATCTTCTCCATCTCTAATTTGGTCATAAACTTTTCACTTATTCATAGATATGACAGGCATATTTTCTCATGTTCCTCTAATTTCCTTATGATATTATCCTTTACATCTAATCCTTCATCCATTTGACCTTGTCTTGGTATATGGTGTGAGAGTTGGTTTATGTCTAATTTCTGTTAAACTCTTTTCAAGTTTTCACAGCAATTTTTGTCAAATGATGAGTTCTTTTCCCCAAAGATTGTATCTTTGTGTTTACCAAACATTAGGTTACTATGGTCGCTTACTCCTGTGGATTGTTAACTTAATCTATTCTACCAATCACCACTCTACTTTTTAGCCAGTTGCAGATTGTTTTGATGATTCCTGATTTGTAACATAGTTTGAAATCTGATACTGCTGGTTGACTTCTTTCCCATTTTTAAAAGTTTATTCCCTTGATATTCTCGACCAGACAAATTTTATTATTATTTTTTCTAGCTCTAAGATATATATATATATATATATATATATATATATATATAGTTTGATACATATGGCACTGAATAAGTAAATTAACTTAAGTATAACTGTCATTTTTTATTATATTGCCTCAGCCTACCCATTAGTAATTAATATTTTTCCAATTGTTTAGATCTGTCTTTTTGTGAAAAGTGTTTCATAATTGTATTCATATAGTCCCTGGGTTTGCCTTCGTAGTTAGATTCCTGAGTATTTTATTTTAAAGGGAATTTTATTTATTTTATTCTATTACTTTTAAAGCTATTTTAAATGCAATTTCTCCTTCTATCTCTTTCCACTGGGTTTTGTTGGTAATGTATAAAGATACTGATGATTTATGTGGATTTCTTTTATATCTTACAACTTTGCTAAGGTTCTTACTTCTTTCAACTAGTTTTTAGTTGATTCTCTAGGGTTCTCTAAGTATACTCTTATTTTACTTGAAAATGGCGATAGCTTTGTTTTTTTATTGCTTATTTTCATTGCTTCAATTTATTTTTCTTGTCTTATTGCTATAGCTGGCTCTTCTAGTACAATATTGAATAGTAGTCATGATGGTGGGAATCCATGATTTACCATTGCTCTTATTGGGAAGACTTCTAGTTTATTGATAATGCTTGTTCTTAGGTAGATAATACTTATCATTTTAAGAAAGGTTCCATGTATTCCTATGCTTTCTACTCCTTTCAATAGTAACGCGTATTGTATTTTGTTAAAAAAAAAGCTTTTTGTGCATGTACTGATATTATCATATGACGTTTGGTTTTTTTTGTTGTTGTTGTTATTGTTGTTATTTATATGATCAACTATGCAGATAGTTTTCCTGATATTGAATAGTTCTACATTTCTAGTATAAATCCCATCTGGTCATAGTGTATGATCTTTGTAATCTTTTACTGTGGTCTCCTTCCTATTATTTGCTTTAAATTTGTTGCACTGAGATTCATTGAAGAAATTGATCTATATTTTTCTTTCTCTGTTTTTGCTCCCCCTGGTGTCATAACAGGAATTTGGTAGGATTCCTTCTTTACCTACTTTTTTTCAAATAGTTTCTATAGTATTGGGATTAATTGTTCCTTAATTTTTTGGAAAAATTCACTCCTTTGTGAATCCGTCTGATTCTCAGGATTTTTTATTTGGGGAGCTCATTTACGGCTTGTTCCATTTTTTTCTAAGATAAGGTGATTTAAGTATTCTATTTGTTCTTTTGTTAATCTGGGGAGTTTACGTTTTCATAAATAATCATTCATAGGGAATGTACTTTTCAATCACGACCTAGCATTCCATTGCTAGATTTGGAATCAGTGGTACCTGGGCTTTGAATTTTACCTTGGGCTCTTACTAAATGTGTGATGATAGACAAGCTACTAAATCTTTCACATCCCCTGCTTATTCATCTGTAAAACTGTCATAATAACACCTATAAGTCTTGCACAGATGGAACAATGTCTGTGAGGCATTTTGAACACTTGAAAGTGCTTTATAAAGGAGACACTACTATGATTGCTACTCACTGCTTAAATATGCTGCCTGATCACAGCCCTGGGGTGTCTGGGAACACCAGACATCTGGCCTAGCACAGCAGCCACACCGTCTCCTAGCTGTCCTGCACTTTCATGCCTGTTTTCCCTGCAATGCCCATGGTTTATGGCTACAACTGGTGAATTTTTTACTTCTTTTTTTTCCCCTCTCTGTCATCTCTACATCTTCTAGATTGTTAATGATTAGAGATAATTCTGTATCTAGTTATAAAGGAGCCATTATGTAAACTCCTTCTTTCTTAATAACCCCAGCACTTAGCACAATACCTGGCATATCATAGGTAGTTAATAAATGCTCCATTTATTAATAGCCCATGTGTCCATAACACTTTACAAAGCACCTCATAGTAAATAATTTTAGTACACTGTGAGTTAGGGAGGGCAAATTATACTTGTTTCCTCCCCATACTAGAAAGTCTTCTTGCCTCATCTTTGTCTCGCCTTTTCTTTTTCTTTTTGAGAAGAACCGATTCTACCCTTTTCATCTGCTATTTGGGTCAAGTGCTATTGGCTTGATTTGCATATGGTATACAGGTTATTTGTCATTTAGCTATTTATCAACTAGCTTCCTTATGAACTACCCCAGAAAGTATATAGAGATCACCTTTCATAAAACTAAAGAGGATCACCTTTCATAAAACTAAAGAGGATATTTAAAATAACAGTGAAAGAATAAGTGAAGATGGTTTTATTAGTGCTTTGAACAGTATTTTCCCTGAAAGGATGTATGAGCTGAATGGAACTTATTAATATGATCTCTTCCTGTTTCACTCCTTCCCCCTTTCCCAGAGAGACTGGTAAAAAGAATGTGTTTCACTGAATAAATTCATAATGGGCACACTGCTTTGCAATTTGCATTATCTTCCCTTCTTTGTACAGAACTTGTGTCTTACAACCAGGCCTGCAGTAACAGTAACAATGGCCGAAAATGTTTCCTATTCAATGAGTATCTCAAGGGTTGGAGTTGTTTTATTTGATAAGCAGTTCCTTGGGATCTTAATTAAGACAGAGTATAAACAAAATGATTGAGAAAGGAAAAAAAAACTGCAGTGATATAAAAAGTTGGCAAATGGAGTACATTTTACTACATGGGGCATAGATGCAAGGTTGGAAAAATCTCCCTGGGGCAAGAGAGAAGAAAGGAAATGAGGCCAGAGGAATTCTGAAGGGGAGGGTGCTGGATGCACAGCCCAAGCCGAGCAAGATGGAGCCATTTGAGGGAAGGGGGTTGGTTTTGTGATCAGTAGTGAATAAAAGCATCACAGAACCATCATAGAGTTAGATCATTGGTGGGGACTTCAGCGGCCAATCTAGTCTAATTCAAATCAAAATGGAGCCCCTGTCATAGTATATTCAACAAATGGCCTTTCACCTTCTACTTGAGGATCTCCAAAATGGGTTGAAGAGGGAAGGGAGGATTGGAACCTACCACGTATTCCACTTCTGGGCAATTCTCATTGGTAGTACTTATTTACCAGCACACAAAACCTCAATTTCCCCTCTTTAACGCATAAGGGGCTTTGTCATTTTAAAGTGTTAATGGAAACACGAATTACTATTCTATCAATAGATAATTTCTTAATAGGCTAGGCACTGGCTCTGTGGCTTCATTGCTACAGCAAATTCCCGACAGAGGACGCTTTGTCTCTGTGACTTATAGGCATGGAGAGTTACCTAGAGCACTGAGAGGTTAAGTGATTTGTCCAGGGTTACACGTGCAATAGGGGCCAATAAAGGAACTAGAATCTAGGTCTCCCTAACTTCAAAGCCAGCATTCTATCCCTTAGGCCAGCCTAATTGTCAGAATATATTATGATATAATTTATATAATAATGTGTGTGTGTATACATACATACATATGTACAAATATGCATGTATATATATATATATATTATATATATACACACACACACGTATATATATATACGTGTGTGTGTGTGTGTGTGTGTGTGTGTATATCCCTTTATAAGATAGATTTTCTATACAAAATCAATGTCTTTTATACCTGGTTGATAGATTAATTCATGATTGGGAAAGTATTTTGCAAACCTTTAAGCATTATATAAATTTAAACTATTACTACATTCACTAGTATGATTATTAATCTTGAGCTTTGATAAGACATATTGGGCTTTCTGTTGCTCAGTTTCAAGTCTCTGTATTTCCATGGGGGTGCATTTATATGTGTGCATGTATATAAAAGGTGTTCCTAAAGTGTGAGTGAGGTTTTAAGTTATGAAGAACATATATGTGTCCATATATGTATTTGTATTTAACATATCCCTTTAATATAGACATGTTTTGAAATGATTAATAAATCATTTAATAAATCATGTTTATTCATGCATTCCATAAATCCTAAGGATGACCTATGCACAGAACACTATAGTAAATGATGAAGAAACACAAATGAACAAAAAAGCATTCCTTTCCTCTAAGGAGCAAAGGCAGATACTATATATGATTGTATGTGTACATGTATATGTATGTGTGCATGCATGTGTGTATATATGTACATACATGTGTGTGTGTATATATATATATATATATAAACACTCTGTGTGTGTGTGTGTGTGTGTGTGTGTGTGTGTGTGTGTGTGTAAAATACAAAATTGAATGACCTTAGGTCTCTCTGATGCTTCATCATAGTGTCAGGCCACCCAGATGCCTAACAGATAAAGCTGTATAGGACAAACTCTGGGAGGTCCGTCCAAGCTAGAAAGGCTTCAATTAGGCCACCTAACAAAAGACTACATAGGTCTAGTTACATTCAGGGATGCTCTTCAGCACTGTAGTCACAAGATGATGATTTTTTCAGCCTTAACTCATGAAAAACACCTATTAAAATGTGGGAGTATCATGATCTGGATCTGAGGGCAGGGAAGGATGTTACTCACACTGATAAAATTACTAATCCTTATTGAATCAGAGTATTATAAGGCATTGAGGGGTACAAGGGGCTTTGAGGATTCAGAAACACAAAAAAGAGAGGGTAAGGGAATTGTGGAGGATACTATAGAAGGAGTGGCAGGAGAGCAAAGTATGGTGAGATAGAGAGTATTGCTATAGGTGAATGTGATTAGTACGAGGTTACATGGCTTCTCACCCTCCTGGAGTCTCAGTATCTCCTTTTACAAATGAGGAATAACACCTACAATAGTTTCTTCACAGGATTATGGTGTTATTGTATTGTAGTATTATCCCCTTTAGAATGATGCTTGAGGGCATCAGTGCCTAGAATAATGGCTGTTAAATAGTAGATGATTAATCATATTTCCTGATTGATTGATTCATTAGAAGGAAGATGTTTTGTGAACCCTTAAGCATTATGTAGATGCGAGCTACTATGTTGTCATTGTTACTATCATCTCTCTAGTGGAGAAAGAGAGTAATGTGGAATGGTGTTGGCCTATTGCATCATGTAGTGAAGTATTTGGGGCAAAGCATTGTCAAATGTGTAGGATACTAACATGAAATGGTGGATAGGACACAGAACTAGGAATCAGGCAAATTTGGTTTTGAATCCTGTCTCTTATACTCAGTAGCCATGTAACCAGTGGCAAGCCATTTAAGCTCTCTAGGCCTCAGCTTTTTTTTTTTATCTGTAAAATGGAGAAAATAATCCCTGTAGTATCTACCTTGTATGGGTATTGTGGGATTCCAATGAGATAATGGCAAACTCAAACTGTCTGTACACAAACATCACCTACTATTCTCAAAGGGAATGAATAGTGATAAATGAATTAGTAAAAACTTTTATAGAAGTGTTTCCTATGAGCAAAGCATTTTGCTAAGAGAAGGGTATACAAATAATGAAGCAAGGAAGTCCATGTTCTTAAGGAGAACATCTTAGGGGCTCCTTCACCCTGGGGAGACAATATATGTAGGTAAGGCAGATGGAAAGGACTAAGGAATGTGGCTGGGTGACTGATAGGAAGAGGGAAGTCAACTGTCTGGTTTAACTGGACTGTGGAATATAGATGGTAGAGCAATTGGCTAGAAATATAGAATGGAATGAGGATGTGGAAAGTCTTAAATGCCACAATAGAGAATTTGGGCTTTGTTAAACAAGCAATGCAAAGGGAGAGTCACTGGAGAATTTTGAGCAATGTAAGGAGGTAGACGGATCTGGCAGCAGTGAATAATGGGGATTGGACTTTGAAGGGCCCAGATACAAGGATGTCAATTAGATTACATCAAAGTTGTTAAGTGAGGGCCAAATCTGCATTTTAATGTTAAGGACTTATAAGAAATATCATCTGTGAATAGTCATGGGGCACATTGTCTCTTTTTTAGAATTCAAACCTCTTTCTCTCCTCCCTCTTTAATGTAGACTTTGACCATTATCTCTAGTTCTACTTCCTGGCATCTCATCTGCTCAACAAGTTCAAAGGTCAGAGTTAAAGTGATCAGATATTAGGTACGTCCATGAAGGCAGAAGTATATTTACTAAGGATTTAAGAATGAAATAAAAATTAAGGAAAGATAGAGTTGACAGGCTTACTCTAAAACATATTTTTTTAAAAAACTAACTCAAACTGTGAAATTTGTACATAAGGTACAGTATGAGGTACAATATGCCTTTATACTTCCAGGGAAATGATGGGAAAAGAAATAAGGTCCAAAAAGACCCAATGTGAGTGTAATACCTCATCTTTCTCTAGCAGACTTTCTATAGCCTCAAAGACTTAACTCCCTATTAAAGAAAGAGAGGAATGGAAAATGGTGTTGGCCTATAGTATCAGTCAAAGAAGAGTAATTCAGGCA